>NW_027187348.1:17750968-17753215 GCF_028583685.1 Petaurus breviceps papuanus | reverse complement strand
TCTCTCTCTCTCTCTCTCTCTCTCTCTCTCTCTCTCTCTCTCTCTCTCTCTTTCAGTGACCTCAAAACTGTTTCGCTTTTACCTACTGCCTCCTTAATCCACTATTTCTTGTAACATCTCATCTTTTTAAAAAAATATTTATTTATAGTTTTCAACATTCATTTCCACAAGATTTTTATTTACAGTTTTCTCTCTCTGTTTTCCCCTACCCCATATGATATTCCAGAGGTCAAAGGAGCTAAGATTAAAACAAAGAATCACATAATCACAAAGTTCACATAATTGTGAACACATATATACACACACTCACATATGTATTTATACCCACATAAACCCTCCTATATAAACATATATGTGTGTATACATATATATTCCCATCAACTATACTCACAATGAGAAAAATCTCATAGAATTATTGTTTTACCATGTAGGAATGCAAATATTCCAATTTTAATAATTCCTTATGATTTCTTTTCCCTGTTTACTTTCTCATGCTTCTCTTGCTTCTTGTATTTGAAAGCCAAATTTTCTGTTCAGTTCTGGTTTTTTTCATCAAGAATGCTTGTGAATCCTCTATTTAATTGAATGACCATATGTTTCCCTGTACTATTATATGCAGTTTTGCTGGGTAAGTGATTCTTCGTTTTTATCCTAGTTTCTTTGAGCTCTGGAATATCATTTTCCAACCCCTTCAATCCCTTAAAGTACAAGCTGCTGTATCTTGTGTTATCCTGATTTTGTTTCCACAATACTCAAATTATTTCTTCCTGGCTCCTGGTAATATTTTCTCCTTGACCTGGGAACTCTGGGATTTCAGTATAATTTTCATAGGAGTTTTCTTTTTGGCATCTTTTTTTTTTAAGAGTTAATTGGTAAATTCTTTCAATTTCTATTTTTGCCCTATGTTTCTAAAATGTCAGACAATTTTCCGTGAGAATTTCTTGAAGGATGATTTCTAGGTTCTTTTTTGGATCATGGCTTTCAGGTAGCCCAATAATTTTTAAATAAACTCTCTTGGATGCATTTTCCAGGTCAGTGGTTTTGCCAATGAGATATTTCACATTGCCTTCTATTTTGTTCAATTTTTTAGATCTGTTTTATATAGTATCTTGATTTCTCATAAAGTCATTATCTCCCATTTACTCCAATCTAATGTAGAAGGAATTATACTTTTCAGTAAGTTTTTGAAATTCCTTTTCCATCTGGCAAATTCAGCTTTTTAAGGCATTCTTCTCCTCATTGGCTTTTTGAGCCTCTTTTGCCATTTGAGTTAGTCAGTATTATAAGGTGTTATTTTATTTAGTCAGGTTTTTTACTGTCTTTTCATGATTTTCTTGCATCATTCTTATTTCTCTTCCAAATTTTTCCTCCACTTCTCTTCATTTTCAAAATCCTTCTCGACCTCCTCCATGACCTGTAACCAATTCATATTTTAATTGGAAGCTTTTGATGCAGGAATTCTGACTTTGTTGTATTCTTCCTGTTCCATGCTTTGATATCCTTTTGGTCCCCAGAAAAAGATTCTATGGGCTGATTGTGGTTCCTGTGTTTGATCATATTGCTAGTCAATTACTTGACTTTTGGGTTCTTTGCCATGTTGGAACTGTGCTTCCAGAGAGAAGAGCTTTGTCCCAAATCACAGGTGTTTTCACAAATGTTGTCAGAGAGATCACCCTCTGTACAGACACCACACTGACAAATTGGCATTTGAAAGAATCCACAGATCACCTCCTGACAAAGATCCCAAAAAGAAAACTTCTAGGAATATTATAGCCAGGTTCCTGAATTCCCAGATTAAGGAGAGAATATTACAAGCAGCCAGGAAGAAACAATTTGAATATTTTGGAAACACAATGAGGATAACCCAGGATCTGGCAGCTTCCCCACTGAAGGATGGAAGGGCTTGGAATGTGATATTCTGGAGGTCAAAGGAGATGGGATTAAAACCAAGAGTCACCTATCCAGCAAAACTGTGTATCATGTTTCACGGGAAAATATGGTCATTCAGTGGAATAGAGGATTTTCAAGCATTCTTGCTGAAAAAACCAGAGTTGAATAGAAAATTTCACATCCAGATAAAAGAAGCAAGAGAAGCATGAGAAGATAAACAGGGAAAAGAAATCCTAAGGAACTTATCAAAGTTGAACTACTAATATTCCTCCATGGAAAAACAATAATTGTAACTCATGAAACTTTCTCAGTAGTTGAAGGGAATATATATATATATATATATATATATATTCATAT
>NW_027187348.1:17735780-17750868 GCF_028583685.1 Petaurus breviceps papuanus | reverse complement strand
AATGAGGGTATATGGGCATATGAATACATATGTGAATGTGTGTATATGTGTTTACAGATATACAAAGATAGAGGGCACAGGGCCAATTTAACAGGAAGGGATGATACTTAAAAGGTGAAATTAAGAGGTGAGAGGAATATAATGACTGGAGATGGGGAGAGACAGAATGGGGTTAACTATCTCATATAGAAGAGGCAAAGGAAAATGGTTACAATGGAGGGGAAGAATAGGAAGGCCAAAGGGAATGGGTCAACCTTATTCCCATTGAATTTGGCTTGGGGAGGGAATGAAATACACACTAAATAGGGTATCTTACCCTACAGGAGAGTAGGGGGGAAGGGGATGAGGGGGGATGATGGAAGGGAGGGCAGGCTGGTGGGGAGGGAAATTGGAAGCACCCACTTTGGAAAAGGACGGGATCAAAGTAGACAATAGAACAAGTGGGAGGTGGGATAGGAGGGAGGGAAATATAGTCAGGCTTTTATAATATATCTACTTTGGTAGTGTTTTGCATTAGCCTCACATGTACAACCTATACTGAACTGCTTATCTTCCCAGTAAGGGTGGGTGACAAGGGAGGAAGAGAATGAATCTGGAATACAAAGTTTTAAAATCAAATGTTCTAATATATATATATATCTAATTTTATTTAATTTATATAATTATATAGCTATATAATTTTATTTCTATAATATTATGTAATATGAAAATAAATATATATTTATAATATAAAAATAAAATATTAAATAAATATTAAATAAAATTTTTAAATAAAAAAATAAAATATACAAGCACTAGAGCATAGAGACCCACTGGAAAAGTATAAAGGGGTATGGGAAAAAATATGGGAGAGAGCAGATTGGAGGAGGGAATATCATGTGTGCCTGCTATTTTGGGGTGGTCGGTAGGGGAAAAACGGGGAGAAAATTTGTAACTCAAAATCTGGTGGATTAAGGTATTAAGATTTTTCAACCTGCAATGATTTATTGTAAAGTTCCTGCCATTTTCTTTTCTTTCTTTATTTTGCTTTTTGCAGGTGGGAAGGCAGGGCAATTGGGGTTAAGTGACTTGCCCATGGTCACATGGCTGGTAAGTGTTAAGTGTCTGAGACCAGATTTCAACTAAAGTCCTCCTGAATCCAGGGTCAGTTCTCTATTCACCGTGCCACCTAGCTGCCCCAAAATAGAAGGAAGCTACCATTTTCTTGTAAAGACTTTATTGATTCATGTCCAGGCTCCTTAAGGCTACTCTTTCTGTCAAGGCTGGTAGTAATGACTTTATGTAATTACAATAGACTCCTCAGTTTTTATAAACATCAAAAGAAAGTGCTTTGAAAAGTATTAAACACTACACAACTATGCAGAATCATAAACTTACATGAAATGCGTGGAATTAAAGTCAGAATACCTGGTTGCAAGGCAGTGTAGGGATAAATAAAATTATCCATCTTAGGGTTTTTTTTTAAGCAATTGGGGTTAAGTAACTTGCTCAGGGTTACACAGCCACTTATTTTCTGGGTGTGGTGCTAAGTATCAGAGCCAGTTTTCAATCCCGGGATATTCCTACCCTGGGGCTGGTGCTCTTACTCGCTGAGCCACCAGGCTGCCCCTAAGTAATTACGGTTAAGTAACTTGCTTCAAGGTTACGCAGCCAGGTGTTTCTGGGTGGGTGCTAAGTGTCTGAGCCTGGATTCGATCCCAGGTGGTCCTGACTCTGGGGCCAGTGCTCTTACTCGCTGTGCTACGTGGCCACCCCCATCTTAAGTTTCTAAGGAAAGGAAACAATGTGTCCTAATTTCCCAACAGGGGTAAATTGAAATAATACATACTAAAATGTCTTATAAACTACATAGCACTATGAAATAGGAAGTTTATAATTATGGAATTTTTCATTGCATTTATACAATAGAAAACAGTTCTGGTCAAAAGTCCTATAGATCCAGGGCTCCTGACATGAGACTATTTGCACAATAAAGTTTGTGAACAAACAATCACAGGTGATACGTGTTCCAATTGATTCATAAAAAAATACAGAATCACCTAAATTTATTACTAAAATCCCTTCTAGTATTCATTCAAAAGAGAACTACTGAACTATTTAAATACCACTCTTAAAAATGAATGTCGAATCCATTTTGCATCTTGTCCTAAAAAAGTAAGAATGTGATCTATAGTTAGCTTTTCACATTTTTTCCTTCTCTGATGGATGCACTAGCTTAAAGTCATTAAAAAAATAACCTTTCAGAGACCTGTGCACAGCTCTAACATATTTCTATAGAAATTTCATTTTCAAATAAAAGAAATGGCCTTGCAGAAACCAAACTTTTTATTCTAGTCTAGAACAAGGTATAATTCTATGGCCCTAAGCCAATCAGTACCAATTTTCTATTTATTATTAATGTGACAAAATTCTAGATAATAGAAACAGTGAAAGTTAAAGGTTGCCATGGAGATGCATTACTCAAGATGAATCTAAAAATATTGCCTCCTCCCCTGTTGTAATTAATGCAGTATAATATAAATTGAAGGCTACCACTGATTTATCAAATGCCATAATTCCACAGATTTCTGACTGGGAAACTGGGGTGATCTAAGAAATTATTTTATGGTCATTGAGTTTTCAAAAATTGTATTTTATGACTCCATGGTAATTTGCTAAAGTGTTAAAAGACAGTTTTTGATTACTAAAGGATGATAGAATGTAGAATTACAATGGACCTTCGAAATTATCAAATTCAGTCCCCAATGTCTATTTTACCTAAGCATCAAGAAGTAAGGACCAAAGAAGTGAAGTCATTTGTGCAGAATCACTTAATTAGATTACAATAGAGTAAGCATAAGACTTAAAGCTATTTTACTTTTTTTAGAAGGAAAACTCTGTCTTTGTCTCTCTGTCACACACACACACACACACACACAAACTTCTGCCATTCCCCTTCCCCTCATCCCTTTATCATCACAGAACTTGAAACTTCAATGACAGAAGAATTAGTAATTTGGGTAAGAAATAATTCCATTTATTTGGTAAATATATGAAAGTATAGAGCTTGCAATAGAATATAATTGTTTAGTATTCTTTACATAAGTTTTCAAAATGATGGAATAAATTAAGTAGCATCATGGCAGAAGTAACATGGCTAATTAGAAGTTGGGCTTTGGAACCATATGTACAATAATTGCTAGCTAAATTATGACAGGCAAGGCATTTAACCTCTCTGAGACTCAGTTTTCCTCATCTTAAAATGAGATTAATAATTGCAGTATCTTTACACTCCTATCAACTTCAAAGGAGATATCCAATGTATTACTTTGCAAAGCTTTCATTCCTATATAACTTTAAGTTTTACTATTGCCTTGCTTAGTACAAAAGTATTACATGGGAAAGTAGTTTCTAGGCCTTTAAATTAATCTTAAGTCCTATCTTCCTTTGCAGATGATCTCAAGTACCACCTCATACATAAAGTTTTTCTTGATCCTATCCCCACTTCAGTTGTTAAATCTCTTCCCTCCCTGAAATTACTTTGTAGTTACTGGCAATCATGTTGTAGATTTCAGTAAGATGTAAAGTTTCTGAGTAGGAATTATTTGTTTATGTCCTTAGGTTCACAGTTCTAACATAATAATTGCCTAATAAATATCTGTGCAATCATTGCATTATTGAACCAAAACCAAGCTGTGATTTTCTTGGTAATTCAGAGAATTGAGAACTTAATAGACCATCATGTTTTAATTTCTCTTGGTCTAGATTTATAGATATTTACATGTTCAATGATACATTGACAGGTAAGAGCAAAATGATATGTAGATTCCCTAACCATTGGCAAAAGGTAGGAGTATGAACAATTGTGGGGCAAAAAAGGTAAGAGAAGTGAAAAGAAGAAAACTCTCTACAAAACCTTAGTTTCAGAGTATAGCATGGTAAACACAAACACACACATGTGTGTAAGTACATATATAATATGTGATTTTATGTGTGTATATGCACATTCATATATGCATACATGTGGATGGAGGATGTGGGTGTATATGCATGTATATTTTATATGTATGCAAGCGTTCATACTCATTGAGCCACATTAGTTATCATTACACTGGTTTAAAAAATAATCTGGATAATTTAAGGGGACAAATGCAATAGGTTACTCCACAAATGTTCTATTTTTATCTAAATTTGCTTAAATATGTTGAAAATTTGTCAAATAATTCTCTTTATATTGTCTGCATAGTACTTGTTATCTGTATAGAACTATATAGATTGAATCATATTAGAAAGAAGTAGTAATGTCAGTTTATCATTATAAATATTCCAGCCTTGTAGCCCAGCTCCCATCAAGATTTTCCAAGATTATTTTAGATGGCAGATTTAAATAGTATCAATAAAACATTACTTTCTACTACTCGAGGTCTTCTAAGTTAGTTTTTGCTTTGTTTGTTAAATAAGTTCAAATTGTGATTTCTTTGGCCTTTTGGTGTGAATTTCAAGACATCTTTCCCTGACATAAGTATTTCTCTACAAACACATTTGAAGTGAATTTCTAATTGCATTTGTCATTTCATGAAAGTAGAGTCTTTTTTGTTTGTTTGTTTGTTTGTTTGCTCTTCCTTTTCATAGTAATCCTGAAAGTTTTAAATATTATAGGTAAAAGGCTTATAGATGTCACATAAATGGCCTTGGAATAGTATGGAGAAAATCAAACAAATTTATGCTTCACAATCTCAGTTGGACCCTCACTGCTGCTAAGCAATCTTGTTCCATCTTCCTTATCAATTCACTATCTCACATTCCGAATTTCATCCATTTTCAAACCTCCCATCACTCTCCCTCTTCTGACCCTCCCAAATGAGATCCTTTTCTCATATCTTACAGAAAAAAGTCCATTTCTCATGAAATCCTCCCATCTTCTTTATCTCCTATCACTCAAGTGCCTTCTGTCACTATCTGTTCTTTCACCCTAACTCACATGATGAAGTGACTTTACACTTTGCTAAGGGTAAAGCCTCTACTTGTTCAAATGACCCCAATAGATCTTGTCTTCCCCAACAGATTGCCCCATCAAGACCACCTCCAAAGAAACTGATTAAAACTTACTAGTATTAGTAATGTCACTTTAACTCTAGCATGGTGGACAAATTTTGGCAGGGATGAACTGTTTGATATAAAAGGCAAAAGAAACTTCCAGTATTCAGTGGGCCCTCTCTGAACTAAGATACAATTAAGGTCTTACAGCATTAACTTTTCAATCCACACACTTGTGGGTGATTAATTGCAGATTTTTTTGGCCTATTCCTACAGTGTTCTGATGCTTCTGCATTTTTTGCCCTGCTGCTTACCTAGTTATTTAGGAAGCTTGAATGTTCTGCCCTCATAAAAAAGGCCTACATTTGACTTCCACTTCCTTTAGGATATATTCTTTATTTCACTTGCTTTATCTATAAAATGGCTACTGGAATGTAAAAAAAATATATCTAAAATGCAAAAGAGACTATTTAGAACATTGTGTTAGAGATAGAGAATGAATATGAGACATAGGGAAAATAATATATGTATAATATAAAAAATATATTCTAATGTATCCAGCTTCAGGAAGGGAAGTCCAGTGGCTTTATATGTTTTGAGTATATCTTATTTGATACTTCAGAAAGAGAATCAGGAAAATAAAATTTGAGAATGAGCTGGAAATAAGAGTTAATACAAAGGACCCAAACAGTTCTTATTTCATTATTCTCCCTTCCTTCTCACCATGAGGAATAAGAATAATTCTCTTTGATTATGAGGGCTGGTGGTAGCAAAAAGGGAGCTGCTTTCCTGTACCCTCTATGTCAGAGGTTGGCCTTCGAATGCATGCTTCCTCAGCAAGTGTCTCATGCTACCTCTTGTCTTTTTTCCTTCATTTTATACAGGGTCTTATGTGTTTTCGAAAATTTAAAGGAATGGAGGTCCAAAGATAGGAGTTCCTACCAGAGTTGGCCACCAGCACAGCCTAGTGTGTAAATATAGTCCAGAGTAGCAACTTTATTGATTCCACCCAGAAATGGATATATGTAGGACCGATATAAAATGCCTTGTGACAAGGGAACAATAAGTCAATTGACTATTCCACATTTTGAAGTCCCTGTGATAGAGCAAACCCTTTGTTGCACAGCTTTAAGTTTGAGTCTACTCTACTGCAATTGAGGTGATGGAAGGTCTGGAGGGCTCAGGGAGGTTTTTGTTTTTATGGTTTTTTTTTGTTTTGTTTTTTTTGGGGGGATGGGACTTGCAATATATCTTTTTCAGTACATATCCATTTGAAAAAGTTAATTATTGTAATTCCATATTTATAAAACAAATAGTTTATTGACAGTGAGGTACTAATTAATTATATTCATGAAATCAATGGGATATTAACTAGCTATTAATATTAGGGAAAACTTGCTAGAATTGAGGCTCAAGCTAACATGCATTATAAAGACACCTTAATCTCATAGTTACCATTAGAACAATGAGGGGAAATGACATAGTTATGTTCTGTGGACTCAATTTGACAGTACAAATGAAATTTTGGATAAGAAACCTCAATGTTTATCATTGCTACAGTATTTTTTCTTAAACATAAATAATGGAGGATTTTTAAATTTTTATTTTGTTAACATGGCAACTGCAATATAATTCTTACTTTTAATGGGAACAATAGAATACAAAATATGTTCCTGTTACGTACCCTATTTTTTTCTAAATGAAATATTCATAACAAATATTTCTATTTCAAAATTGCTCATGGCTAAAAAATGTATTTGACTGACTTTTAAGTTAAGTAAACACTGAGAATATTACACAATTAGGTCTATCATTTGAAGTTAAATTCATATCATATAATAGACAATATTATTTGAACTTATATCGATTTTAGGTAATGCATTCCATCAAGTAACTTAAAAAATAATTCAGAGAACTATATCAAATCATAATTAGGCTGATTCTCCATCTGTTTTCCAAGGGCATTGTGACTTTCCTTTTCCTGTTACTCTCATTAGTACAATGACTAAGAGTATCTATGTTGTGTTGACCTCTCCTGCTGCAAAAGATTTTTCAAGCTGCTATAGGCAACCTGTTAATTTTTTTTTCCTTCGGACTTTATCTTAAAGGGATTTTATTTTCTTTCTCTCCCTGTATGCTCAAATATGACAGAACATAACACAGTTTTAAAACAGGGTAACTTTCTCAAATGTTTATGGATATTGGATTCATATTTGGGTCAGAGCATTAGACTAAACTTATTGCAAAGTGTATAGTTATCATATTATTGGATTTGCTGAATTTTACACTCAGAATATTGTGAAAATGGATGTTTCCTGAATAAATTTGGAGGTGCTTCAGTTTTTATTTGAACAAAGGAAGACTATATAAATAGGTTTGCAATTCTGTCAGTCCTATTTTCCTTTTATTTCCTCTGAAAATCACATGAATTGTTTCTGCATTGTTAATGTTAAGTTATAGTAAAAATAAAGTTATATAAAAAACATTGTAACAAGCTGGACATCAAAGAACAAATACTCCTCTAAAATATTTTCATGAGAGGAGTACATCATGAGATTTAATCACAGTTGATTCAATGTATTGACTCAGTACCTCAAAGCTACCACTCAAATCAATATTCATAATACCTACAGTAAGTATAAATATGCTGATATGGTTATAAATCACAAAATGTACCAGGCTCTCTACAGGGAGAATAAAGCTAGAACATTTATTCAAATACCAGAAAATTGAGTCCCCAAACCAGGAAGTCAAAGCCATCACAGTAGTTATGAAGTTGGCACACATAGTTAATGTAGTAAACACCCATTCTCAAGCCTTCAAAACAGAACAGGCTACCTCAGGCAAAGGTCTTTCTTTCCTCACTCATGGCAACTGCTCAGCATCTAGGAAGCCTGCTCCCAGCAGCTCCAGCCACTTGCAGTTTCCGTCCCTGGCAGTCCTCAGTAGGAGTCCTTAGCAGAAATTCTGGCTGGCTCAAAAAAGGGGTTCGTGCTTCCGCCTCCACCTCCACCTCGGCTGCCACTGCTGCCGCTGCTGGCCGCTGCTACTGCAGCAGCCATCTCACACACTCTAGCTTGGCTTCCACTTCCTCTTGTCCCACTCCTACCTGCTACATCAGCAAGTCCAAAGGGCATGGAAGATCTTTAAATCCCATAACCCTTACAGCACTTCAGGGACAAATAGAAATAAAAATATAGATATAATTCTTCCTTTCAAGAGAAGGGTGGAAAGATGTGTGTTCCATTTTGAACATGTTGATTCTAAGATATCTATTGGAAATTCAACTTGAGATGTCTGAAACACAAATGGAAATGTGTTATTGAAGGTCAGCAAAGAGTTTGGGAGAGACTAAGTAAATATGAGTATCATCAGCATAGAAGTGGTAATGAAATTCATGAGAACTGAGAAGATCTCTAACTGAAGTTGTATAGAGAGGAAAAAAAAAGAGGTTCCAGGACAGAACTTAGTGGGACAACTATGATTATAGTACATGATCTGGTTGAGAATCCAGCAAATGAGACTGAAAAGGAGCAGTTTAATTGTTATTTGAATACCCAGGCAAGAGTGGTGTCCCAAAAATTTAGAAAGAAAAGAGCACCAAGGAGCAATGTATGATCAACACTGTCAGAGAGTTTGAGGAGAAGAATTGACAAAAGGCTATTAGATTTGGTAATTAAGAAATTGTTGGTAACTAAAGCCAAATTTTAAGATATTGGAAAGTGAATTAGAAGAGAGAAAGTACAGGCATTTATAGTAGATGATCTCTTTAAAATATACATTTTTAAATCTATTTCATTAAATATTTCCCAATTATGTTTTTTTAACTTTCTTTTCTTTTATAATTTTGAGTTCCAAATCCTCTTCCTCACTCCCTCCTTCTGGCTCTTCTCCACCTATGGAAAAGGAAAGAAATTATGTCAATCATACATGAGATATCATGCCAAACATATTTCCATATCAACTATGTTGCAAAATAAAATACACACGCACACACACACACACACACACACACACACACACACCCTACAAGACAAAAAAGAAAGCTAAAAACTTTGCTTCAATCTACGCTCAGAGTTCATTGATTCTGACCATGAAGGTGGTAGAATTTTTCATGAGTCATTTGCAATTGTTTTGAATCATTGAACCAGAGTAGCTAAGAGTTTCACAGCCTATCATCCTTATGATATTGTTCTTACATTGTCCTTGTTCTGCTGACTACATGTTGTATCAGTTCATATAAGACTTCTCTGTTTTTTAAAACCATCTTGCTCATCATTTCATATAGCAAAATAGTATTCCATTACAATCATATACTATGACATATTCATCAATTCCCCAGTTGCTTAATTTCCCCTCTCCAATTCTTTGCCACCACAAAAAGAACTACTAAACATATTTTTGTAACAAATGGGTCCTTTTCCCTTTTCTTTGATCTCTTTGAGAGTAGATGACCTTGTCATGGAGTTTAACTCCAAAGGGTGTAATATATAAAACACAATAATTAGTGGGAATGAAAATATTAACTTAGGTTTTTTTAAGACTAGGGCTAGAGTGTGGAAAGCCTTGAATGCTAGTATCTTAGCTCTGGAACTATAAGTTCCTATTTTGTCATAGAATGACCATGATCTTAGAATGCAAAATTTCTAATCAATAAATAATTGGAAATGATCAGAAGATATAGGAATCAAGAGTAAATTATTCAAAAGTGGGTCTTATAATTATAATTATATTATATCATATAATTGTATTACCGTAGTTAGCTGATGGACTCCTTATACTACTCTCTGTTCCCCACAGAGATCCTCCAACCAGATCCTGATACCAGCATATTGTGATATGAGCATCTTATTAGGGTTGTTATTGTTTTTATCCCTTGGAACTAGATACAATGACAGTACTAGGGTCATTTAATCAATAGTTAAAGCAGGATCTACAAGATGTCTACAGAACTCTTTCTTTTCTCCCCATTATAATATTTTGTTTTCCTATTATGCATCTTCACATTTGAGCCGTGTTTTTCTTATCCTACCTAATGAAATGCTTCTTATGTTTACCATACTCCTCTGGATCTGCATAGAACGAGACAGTAGAGATTGCAACAGAACCTTGCCAAAGCTCATGACATACTGGATAGAAGCTGGACTTTATTCTTTTGCCAGTGGAGGACCCCTGGAGATTCTGATCAGGGGAAGCAATTATGAATACAGGACTTATTTTGAAGTAGTGAATTGTTAGGTCAAATAGAAAATTTCAAAGGAGCATCTGGTGTTCCAAACCAAACCCACAGCTGCTAAAACGAAAAGCAGAGACTGAATATGAAATGGATCACGTGTTGATAATTTGTACTATACATGTACACACACTTTCTGGTAGAAATAAAACAATGGCATTGGAATGTCATACTATTTTATTTTTAAGAATCAAATGGTAAATTACTTAATTTAATTTTGCATATTCTATAAGTTTAAATTTTTTTTCCAAAATGCAATCATCTTTCTCTCTCCTCTCTCTCTCTCTCTCTCTCTCTCTCTCTCTCTTTCTCTCTCTCTCTCTCTCTCTCTCTAAATTAGCCTTTGGAAGAATGAATTAGATCCCACATGAGGGAAGAAGTAACTGGAAGAAGAAATAGATATCATCTTCTCTAAAATCCAATATATATAAATATATCTTCAGTTTTGCTTGTATGCTTTAGGCAAGGGCATTGCTTTCACTAAGAACTCATGATAATAAGTCAAATCTCCGTATCTTTTTCTGCCCAATTATCAGTCATGCTACGTTCCCATGTGCTAAATTGTTATTTTCTGAAGTGACCTTCAACCCATCAGAAAAAAATCTCATCATTAGAGAAGTACAGAGAGACCAAATTGCACATAAAAAGTGAGAGATAAGAGCATTGTTTGGCAAACTGGAAGGATTTCTCAGCCAAAAGGTGATGTCATGTTTGCATGATTTTACACCTAAAGATTTAGTTAAAAAGCTCAGCAAGAATATTTTTTATAAGTTGAGTTATCTTGACATATATATATATATATATATGTGTGTGTGTGTGTGTGTGTGTGTGTGTGTGCGTGTGTGTGTGTAGATATATAGATATATGTAGGCGTCCTATATCTTAACTCTGCTTTCAACTACAATTATATTCTTTCAGATTCATATTTATGTCTCCAATTTAAAAAAAATATTATATATGTATGCAGTGGTCAAATGGTCAAATAGAAACAAAAAAACAAAAAAAGAAAGCTTTGTTCTTCTTAGCATAACTATGTTAGTTTTTTATCCAAGAATAGATGTAAACAAAACCTTTAGAACTTGTCTTGATTCTATACTCTTAAGCAGATTTTCCCCATTATTCTCATAAAGTCTTTGAATAAACTGATGAAATTTCTCTTGAGTAAACAACAATAAATTGACAAGTGATCCCATGATTATACAGCTCAGATTATACTGCATGGTGAAGATGTATAGTAGAAATTTTTGTTCTATACATTTTCACAGCATTTACTTGGCACATTAATAAAATGAAATGGCTTCAATAATATGCCAAGAAGACACAAATTTTCTCATTTTTTACCCATAAAGCCATGTTTGTTTATGGAACTATAGTCTATTTTTTTTAATTTTAAAAGAGATGGGAAGTAAGGAACTGTAGCAGCAAGCACCCCAAGCGCGTCCTCAGGGTTTGCTACTACCACAGGTTCTTGGATCTGCTTTGTTAAAGGAAAGCAACTCAAAATGGGTTAACAAGCTTACTTTAATCAGTCAGACATATATCATTTACCTTGTTCAGGAGAAAAGGTCAGCACCCTGAACCTCAAAGTATACAGGCATAATTATCAAGACAGAAACATCAAGTAGACAGATTTCCAAACTGTCCAACCATTACATCCATACCCAGTCAACATCTGGGTTTCCACATTCTGGGTTTTTCAAAGCCGGGGGACTCTCAACAACGGCTTCCCAGAATTCAGATCAAATCACAGAACACTTCTGAAAGTGAGTCCCAAAACAAAGCTACACATCAGGGCTTATATAGCCTTCTCCTGGCTCAGAGAATGTAACAACCTTATTGACCCACTGGCCAATCAAAAAGTATCTACTGAAAAACAAGCCTCCCACCCCAGGCTCCAGGTGCATGTTAGCCTAGGGGCAGGGACGATCTTTAAATCTGCATTTCCATTACAGGAACATGATATGTTCTTAAATCTTTTGACAGCTTCTGTATAAAAGAGTTCAGTAAAAGGAAAAATCTTAAATTTGAATTTTGAAGTTTGGCTGTGTAATAGAAATGTAAATTTAAGATCTTCCCTGCCCCTAGGCCATTTGATAGGCTTAAGTGCACCTGGAGACTGTGTCAGGAGGCTTGTTTTTCAGGAGATACTTTGTGATTGGGCAGTGGGTCAAGAGGGTTGTTACATTCTGTGACCCAGGAGAAGGCTATATAATCCTTGACATGAGGCTTTGTTTTGGGGCTCACTTTGAGAAGTATTGTGTGATTTGACCAGATGAGACTCTGGGCAGCTGTTGAGAGCCCCCCGGCTTTGAAAACCCAGATGTTGATGCTTCCCTCTCTGGTAACTGTGACTAGATATGGATGTATGTAATAGTTGGACAGTTGGAGGCCTGTCTGCTTGATTTGTTTGTTTCTTTGTCTTCTTGTAATTTCTGCTTGTATCCTTTGTATACTCTGAAGTTCAGGGTGCCGACTTTTTCCCGAGAACTAGGTAAATGATATGTTTGATTGATTAAAGTAAGATTGTTAACCCATTTTGAGTTGCTTTCCTTTAGAAAAGCAGATCTATGAATCTGTGTTGGCAGCCACCCTGGGGATACTGAGGTGCTTGATCCTACAGGCTGCCATGAAAGCAGGCAAGTTGTTTAATCCTATTTGCCTCAGTTTCCTTATCTGTAAAATGATCTAGAGAAGGAAATGACAAACCATTCTAGTGTCTTTGCCAAAACAAATAAACAAATACATGTAGTTACAAAGAGTCATGCATAACTAAAATGACTCAACAACAGGAGCAAAATCTTGGCAAGCAAGTATGAAAGGCAACATACTGTAGCAGATAGGGTGCTGGATTAAAATCAGGAAAACTTGAGTTTTAATTCTATCTCAGATACTTACTAGCTATAAGACCATAGCCAAATCATTTAACTCCTCTATATATCAATTTCCTCACCTGGAAAATGAGAGACATTAAGATTTCTATGAACTTTAAATCAGTAAGCCTACGACAAAGTTGGGAGAAGATCCAAGAAATTCCAACTGGAATGGATAAGAAGGGAGAGGAATTGCCAAATAAGGACACATAAATAAATGATATATCTTTAGTTTGGAAAAAAAAAAAGGAAGTCTGAGGAAGGTTAAGGGTGAAAGGTATAGCATAATGAATGATGTAGATGGGGTTAATGGAGCTTCATTTATTAAATTTTGATGTACCTGATTTCAAAAGGGATCAATATGGGAAGTTCTACAAAGAATTGCTATTTTGCACAATTGAAGTACAAGGGAGTAATGGAGATCTGAATAGATTGATTTAAAATGGTTTAGATAAATACATAGATGATATATCCATGATTGATTATTTTTTTTAATCATCACTTTTTAAAAATTGAGTTCTAAATTATCTTCCTCCCTCAGGCTCCTCCCTTACCTTCTGAAAGTCAGGCAATATAATATCAATTATACATATAAGATCATGAAAAATATATTTCTTTACTAACAATATTGCAAAAAAGAAAGAAAAATAAAGGGAAAAAATATACTTCAAGTATTTTAGTATTCATTAGTTCTCCCTGGATGTGGACAATGTTTTCAATCATGAGTCCTTTGGAATTGTCTTGGGTCATTGTATTGATCACAGTATCTCAGTCTTTCAGAATTGATTATCATTCCAATATTGTTGTTACTGTGTACAATGATCTGCTTCTTCTCACTTAATTCTGCATCAATTCATGTAAGCCTTTCCATGTTTGTCCTGAAACCATCCTGATCATCATTTTTTATAGCACAATAGTATTCCATAACAATTATATGCCACAACTTCTCCCCACCTGATGGAGAACTCAATTTCCAATTCTTTGCCACAACAAAAAGAGCAGCTATAAATATTTTTGTACAAATGGGTGATTTTTTTTCTTTTTGATCTCTTTTGACTATAGACCCAGTAGAGATATTACTATATGCAGAATTTTATAAACTTTGAATATAGTTCCAAATTATTTTCAAGAATGGTTGGACTAGTTCGCAACTTTGCCATAAGTGCATCCCCTCCAGTATTTGTGATTTTTCTTTTCTGTCATGTTACCCAATCCAATATGTATTAGGTGGTACCTCAAGGTTGTTTGGATTTGCATTTCTCTAATCAATAGTAATTTAGAGTATTTTAACATAATTGTTGATAGCTTTCATTTTTTCTTCTGAATATTTTCTGTCCATATCCTTTGACCATTTATCAATTGTGGAATGACTCTTATTTTTATAAATTGAACATATCTCTTTACATATTTTGAGAAATGAGGCCTTCATCAGAAAAAAAATTTGCTATTAAATTTCCCCTCCCTCAATTTCATTTTTTTCCTTCTAATTTTACTGCATTGTTTTTTGTTTTTGTTTTGATGTTCCATATGAATGTTTCACTATTTAGTACAGACATGTTGAGTATTGAAATCACTTATTGTACTTAATTTATTCTGTAAGTAACTTACAGAAAAATGTAGTTTTCTTCCTTATCTTTTTTTATCAGGTCTATTTTTGCTTTTGATTTGTATGGGATCATGTTTGCTACCTTGCCCTTTTAACCTCAGATGAAGTATAATATTTTCTACTCCAGGCTTTTAACTGTGTGTGTGTGTGTGTATTTCTGTTTGAAGTGTTTCTTTTGCAAACAACATATTGCTGGATTCTGGTTTCTAATATTTTCTCCTATCTGCTTCTATTTTATGGGTAAGTTCATCCAATTCACATTCACAGTTATGATTGCTGCGTATTTATCTTCATCTTATTTTCTTCTATTTACCCATCTCTCTCTCTCTCTCTCTCTCTCTCTCTCTCTCTCTCTCTCTCTCT
>NW_027187348.1:17646781-17735770 GCF_028583685.1 Petaurus breviceps papuanus | reverse complement strand
TCTCTCTCTCTCTCTCTCTCTCTCTCTCTCTCTCTCTCTCTCTCTCTCTCTCTCTCTCTCTCTCTCTCTTTCTCTCTCTCTCTCATCCTTCCTCAGAAATGTTTTGTTTCTGAACTCTTCCTTCCTTGATTTATCTTATTTATTTACTTATTTTACCAATCCCCTTTCTATTATCCCCTTCTCATTTTACTTCTCTGTTGGGTAAGATAGATTTTAATAACCAAATGAGTATGCAGATTTTTTTCTTCTCTCTCTGATTAGAGTGAGGCTAAAAATTGCTTGCCACCTCCTCCCATTTTCCCCTCCACTGTAAACCTTCTTGTTCCTCTTTTGTGTGCAATAATTTCTGCCCTTTTCTTCCTTCTCTGTTTTCCCTGTGTATTTGTCTTTCTCACCCCATCACTTTTGTTGAATTCATCTCAATATAATTTATTCACACCCATGTTCTCTGCAAATATAGGCTTGTTCTAACTGTTGTAATAATGATAACATTCTTAAGAGTTATATGTATAATTTTCCCATATAGGAACAAAAAGAGTTTTCCTTATTTAGTTCCTTATGATTACTCTTTGAAATGTTTTTTTTTAAGCTTTTTTAAAATCTTCTGTTTGAAGGTCAAATGTTTTATTCAGCTATGATCTTTTCATAAGAAATGCTTGAAAGTCCTCTATTTCATTAAATACCTATGTGTGTTTTTTTTCACCTGAAGAATTATATTCAGATTTGCTGCATGGGATATCCTTGGTTGTAATCCTAGCTCCTTTAGCCTCTGAAATAATATATTTCAATCACTCCACTTCTTTAACATGGAGGCTGCTAAATCTTGTGTGTTCCTGACTGAGAGTCCTTGTTATTGCAATGGTTTCTTTCTGACTACTTGTAAATCCAGTCATGAGCAGCTCTCCTGAGGACTGTTGCTGTGAATAACTTTAAGGATCTAATCACATAGTATAATGAACTCCCTATTTATTTAGTAATAAACTAAAGCAAAACATTCAAGAATGTAAAGCACACCATTCACAACAATATAAAATAACAACTTAATAACAAAATAAGGTGACCACATAGTCTTAAATAAAACATATCATTCAGTAAGTCACAATCTCCACAATCAATATAGAATACCCAAATCAAGTCTTCTTTCATCTTGACTCCAGACTGGCTAGCAATCATCCTTAAGTCAGCCATCCATAAGGGGCAGCAGAAAGTACAAACACCATCCACCAGTTAAGTTACAATCTCATCAGTCAATGCAGAATACCCAAGTAAAGTCCTCTTTCTTCTTAACTCTGGGCTGGCTTCCAAACCCCATGACTCCTCTTCCATGGACTGACTGCTCCCAGCTTTTGCCTAGACTCACGTGTAGCTGGCAGCTCTCTGCTCCAGCTCTATATTTCAACTTACTTCTCCACTCCAAGTTCTTCAAAGTTTGTTTCTAGGAAGACAAAGTTTAACAGAAGTACAATACTTAGACACATTAAGCTTAACGGAACTACAAAGTTATTACACACATTGCTGGCACTATCATCTGTAATGTAATACCAAGCAAAGGCAACTTCCCAGGTTCAAAATACCAGCATAGGTGCTCTCTATTTTATTCAGTAACAAACCCAGAACAGAGAAGATCAAAACATGACATCATTCAAAATACAGCATTTACTAAGTGTGATTAAATCATCTCCAAGGCCTACCCCACCCCAGGACTTTCCAATCATTCAATCAATTACAAAGTCTCTGTTCCAAATACTTCTCCACCCCTAGGCTATACCTTAATTAAGTCCACCACAAAGCCCCTCTTCTCAAATGGAGATTAGTTTCCAAACATAAGTAAAATACATTCATTTGCTCAACCATAGAACACAAAAAGGTCAAAAGTTCCCCACCCCTGGATCACAATTGAATCTACCCCAGAGTTACATCAAGTTTAAACACAGCACTTAATACCCAAATGGAGGTCTTTTCTTCATCTTGACACGAGGCAAGTTCTCAGCAATCTTAGTTCCTGGGGAGACAAGGCTTAGCAAGGCCATAAGATACATTGCCAGTCACTTCATGAATTTATCCTCTGTCTGTAGAACAGTCCTAGAACCCCTGAACACATTAGCAAAGCCCTCTCCCAGGATTTCTGTAAACATACAACAAGAAAATCCTTCTTCAGGGCTTCTGAACCAACAGAAAGGCTCCCAGACCCCTGCAACAACAGCACTGTCCTTCACCAGTGGACAGTATTCATTCTGTCTGCCGGACAGTCTCCAGACCCCTGCAACAACAGTACTGTCCCTCATCAGTGGACAGTATTCACTCTCTGTCTGCAGGACAGTCTCAGGCCTTCTTAACCAAATGCCAGGTTCCAGGACTTCTTCAACAGGACAGTCTTTCACCAGTGGACAAATCTGGCAAAATAACATCAAAACAGACAGACAAAGTACCAGCAAAACAGCCATGTCTCCTCAGTCCTTGGCAGCTCAGGGGGCAGGTCTCAAAAGTCCAGGGCAATTCAAAGCGGCCACCAGCAATCTCTTAGTCTCTCCCTCTACACGAGGTGCTGCTTCCAAAAAGAACTTCCGCCTCTCTCTTGTCTCTCCAAATCTACGTCACCAGCTCCTCCCAGTCAGGACTTTCTTTTCACATCAAAAAGTCCATCCCACAGGTGGGATTAACAAACTCTGGGTTTTAATACAATCAATTTGAAAACCAAGCCAATACAGGGGAATCTTTAATTGCCATTACTATCACATCATCTCAATTCACTTTCTGTCTGACAAAGTAACACAAACCAACAGACAAAGTTTCTGTGTAAGAAATCAAGCACAAATAAACAGTAAAGTCCTAGGATTTCTGTAAACTGCAGTAAATCCCTCTTTTAGGACTTCTGTAAATAGCAGTAAAGTCCTTTTTCACGACTTCTATGTCAGCAGTAAAGTCCTCTCAGGGCTTCTGTAAAGTCCTCTTTCAACAGAGAGAATGCTTTCTTCTGAGAAAGTAACATCAACACAGACAGAACAGACAGACAGAATGCCAGACATCACAAACATTGTCCCTCTCAGTTTTGCTTGGTCTCAGCACACTCATGAGCTTTTCTCTGCTGTGCTCCTTCCTGTTCTGCTCTTTTGGCAAGCTCCTCCCACCGTGGGTTCCATGTGATGATGTTATGCCTATCAAGGGCAGAGAAGGTCTCCAAACTCCCTTAGACCTATTAAAGGCAACACAATGTATACTGTTTCCAACAAAGACTTGATACAATCAAAGGCAAGTCTCAAAGGCACTTGGATAACTGAAAGAGGCAGAAAAGTATAACTGCTTGCCATTACACTACTTGAACTATTTTCTCCTTGAACTGGGAGCTCTGGAATTTGGCCATAATAGTTCTGTGAGTTTTCATTTTCAGATCACTTTCAGGAAATGATTGCTTGATTCTTTAAATTCTATTTTACTATCTGGTTTTATGATATTGCATCAATTTCCCTGTGGAATTTCTTGAAATTTGATGTCTAGGCTCTTTCTTTGATCATGGCTTTCAGGTAGTCTAATAATTCTCAAATTATCTCTCTTCAATCTATTTTCTAGATAAATGGGTTTTCAAATCATACATTTCACATTTTCTTCTATTTCTTCATATTTTTATTTTGTTTTACTGTGCATTGATGTCTCATCAAGTCATTAGCTTCCACTTGCCCAATTCTAATTTTTAAGGATTTATTTTCTTCAGTGAGTATTTGTATCTATTTTCCCATTTGACTACTTCTTTTTTTTTAAGGAGTCATTTTCTTCAATGAGTTTTGTACCTCTTTTACCATTTGACCTACTCTTTTTTTTAAGAATTTCTTTTCTTTGGTATTTTTGCCAACTATTTTATCAAGCTATTCTTTTTTTTCCCATAATTTTCTTGTGTCACTTATTACTTTTCCCAATTTTTCCTCTGGTATTCTTATCTCTTTTTAAAATCTCTTCCAGAAATTTTTGTTGGGTTTATGTTCAATTTGATTTTTTTCCCTTTTGATACTTTGGCTATATATCTTTTTTTATGTTGTTTTCTTTGGAGTTTGTGTCTTAATTTTTCCTGTCACAGTAAAATTTTATGGCTTTGTTCTGGGGTTGTTGTTTGCTCATTTATCCAGTCTTTTTCTTGACTTTGAACTTTATGTTAAGATGGGCTTTGCTCACCTTGGGGAGGGGAGACTGTCCTAAGCTTCAGTTTTTTTCCCCACTGTACTGCTTTCAGAGCTAATTGTTTAGGTGAAGGTGTCTCTGAGTTTTCAGTGCTTCAAAGGTTGTATGATCTGGAGAGTGATGTCATCACTGCTCTCTGTGTTCACAGAACACCTCTGCTGTGGGGATTGCTGAACCTTTTTCAGGGATGCTTTCCACCTTGGGTATACAACCAGTCATTCAACTCTCCTCTGTGACTCTAAAAAGCTTTAGCATATACAGTGGCCACACCCTGGTAAACCATTTCATTAAATACTGAATTCGATTCAAGGAAATCAATGGGTCTAAACCCATTGAATTAGGGGGTGTCTAAACCAAGTATGTGAAAATGTGCCTTGGTAGAATGGGAGAATGAGAACAATTCCTTCTAATGGTCATGAAAGTAGCAGAAGAAAATACTACAGAGTGCTTAGTACTTGGTTAGACCCTGAAGATGCCAAGGTCATTCACTGCATCCTAGACCATCATCTGTTCTCTTGATTTTTGTCTAGCCCCAGGATTTTAATGACTCTGGAAGAAAGAATGAGGATGATGACTTCATTCAATTCTTCCTCACTTAAATACAATTTATACAAGAATTTATTTAAAAATCACCCAAAACAATTTGCCATTTTCACCTACTTCAGAGTTTGTGGTGATGGATAAATGATGAAGCAACAGATACAGATACACTGGGAACTGTAGTCACGTCCCTACTTGCAGGTGACCAAAACCCTAGGGCATTCTTCTCACTGGACTGAAGTAATATCATTTGAAAGTTACGGTAACCTTTGTTGTCTGAGCAGCCTTTTAGAGTTAGTGAAAATAGTGCTAGAATTTGGAATCAGAAACACCTCTATTTGAATTATATTTCTTCTGTCACTTGCTAACTGCATAATCTCATGGAAATCACTAACATTCTCCAGGAACAATAAATATTACCTAATTCATAGGGATGTGAGAATTAAATGAGCTAATGCATATAATGTATTTTGTCCAATGAAAAACTGTTCCTCAATGTGAAGTATTGTATCCCTGTTTAACAAAAAGTATATGAATAGTACAGGGTCACTTGTGTTGGTCACCATGGATATTTCAAAGTGTGCACATAATCTGCACTTTTCTTATTGTATCCAACACAAAACTGGTTAATTAGATTGTAAAAGAAATTAAAGCGAGTTTTAGCACCTAGCACAGTGTTCTGCACATTGAAAATGCTTAAAAAATGTTCCTTGTATTCTATTTTGTTATTGAGAAAGAAGATCAAAATATGTTCTATTTCCTTACATGGGCAAGGAAAACACATTCAGGGGCATAATGGGAGAGAACTAGGAATATTGTGTTCAAAAGCACATTATTTATTTATAAAAATAGCAATTATTATAATTTCTTTAATTCTCTATTTTCTTATCAGTATCTCAACAAGCACAAGCTCATGCTAAACATTTTGCTCGATACCCTCTCTTTCAGTCTCATTTCCACAACTTTTCTGTTTCCCTTAATATTTTCTCCATAATACCCATTCATGTTTCTGATTTAATCAAAATTCTATTTTATGTTAGCAAAGACAGTTTCCACTTATTTGCAAATTACTGAATTCTGATCAAATCCATGGAGAGAATATGAGAAGAGAGATGTAGAAATCTTTCCTTATTTGTATTTATTGAGCAGTCCAAACTTCTTCCCATGTGTCTTTGAATTGGCACATCTCAGAACTCATTTTGCCAAGCACCATCTCCCTTTAATTTGAAAGTTATAAATAAAACATATGTTTCTCATTCACTTGAATATACAGTTCATGTCCTTTTATTTGAAAATGCCACTACAAATAGTGGTACTATCCAGGTATATTCATGTTACAGCAATGTCTACTACATGATGCATATTCTATACAAATTCTATATATCTGCACTATTTATTGGGGAGTCATTCTTTATAGTGCCTGGCCATGTTGCAGGTCAATTTTGTCTGCTTTCCACACATTTGTCCATCTATGTGGTTGTGATTTCTTTTGATGTGAAAGTTTTTTAGTCATTTCACTGCAAGATGACAGACATGCAATTTCAATCCAGGTCTGACTTCAAATCCTGTGTTATTTTCTCTGTTCTATACTAAACAAATAGATTAATAAAGTGGATGAAAGAATGAGTTTGCTAGTTTTACAAAGTCCTTAGGATTATCTAGAAGTCTTTCTGTCTTATTGTCTTCAAGACAACTTCCCTCTCACTTTAACCTATGTCATGGTTCTGACAAATCGGAACATGGCATTTTATGTTTTATTCCAAAAATTCCTCCATCTCACAATTACTCTGTCAAATCTACCCTTCTGCTGGTAAAAAATTCAGAATGCCTTCTAGCTGATAAAAAATGTGAAATCCTTCCAAAACTTGATATTTTAGCTAATTTTTGATTAAAGATGGCACTTCATATTACTTGATGGTTCTTGTAATGTTGAAAAATGTTCATTTCCAAGAATATGAATTCATAGCCAGCAGCAATAATTTGCTAACCCAAATTTGAGGGACCCAGTACTACTTCTTGCCTTTTTCATCATCACTTATTCCTTTTAATGTCATAACATATTCCACATGAATCTGTCAGCACAAAGAAGTAGAAAGGCAGCTGTAAAATGAGTCAAAGTAATGGGTAGGAAGGAAAAGGGATAAGCATTTTCATAGTACCTCCTATGTGTCAGGCACTATACTAAGTGCTTTTATAGATATCTCATTTGATCAAAGGCATAGGTCTGAATCTCAAGTTTGCCAGTCACTACTTGTTTGACCTGTGCCTTAGTTTTCTTATCTGTAAAACCAAAGAAGTTGTACAAGATGCCCTATAAGGACCCTTCTAGACCTAAATCTATTATCTTACATGCCAGGTAACTGCTCTCAAATGATCTAACCATACTTATTTTATTTTATTTTTTTGCTTTTTTGGAGTGGGGAAGGCAGGACAATTGGGGTTAAGTGACTTGCCCAAGGTCACACAGCTATTGCTAAGTGTCTAAGGCCAGATTTGAACTCAGGTCCTCCTGACTCCAGGGCCAGTGCTCTATTCACTGCACCACCTAGCCACCCTTCTAGCCTTACTTTTGTACTTTCCCAAAGGTAAGAGGAGAGATTAAAAACCTCTCATCCTCTTTTCATTATGAGTCTTCTTTAATGTTCTGGTTCCCTACTCCTAGATCCACATATGCAGGTTTACATACTTTCCATTAATATGAAAATAAATTACTAAGGAGGGGACATAGTTTTTTTTTTTATTCTAAAAAAAGTTCATTTATTTTCTTACCCTCTCTCTGGATTTATTTAACTTCTTTATCCTTTGTGCCTTAGATCAATTGGCCCAGAAATGTTTTCTTTGTTCTTTAAATGTCTTTCATACTACATGGGAATATTCTTTTAAACAGAAAATAACAAACTCCTATATTCATAAGCTGTGTCTACATCAAGAAACAAGAACATGATTATCCTTTTAAACAGAAAAAAATAAAATCCTATATTTAAAAGCTATTTGTAGCGCTAGAAACAGCAACATTTTGTTGTTTAGTCTTTCATTGCTATTGGAACCCTTTTATTCTTCTCTTTCATGATTTTATGCAGATTATCTTCTCACTCTGTTTCTTTTTGCTAAAAGTCAATTTCTTTCACTGATTATTACTTTCTACTTAAAAGGATAGACTGGAAGAGGGAGACAAACTTGCATTTGTTTTTCTTTTTAATATAATCTAATTGTTCCTTTCATTTCTCATAAATGAGAAACAATCCTACTCTATTCTCATTGAGTTTCCTGAAATGTGAAATTTTGTTTTTCTTGGTTTTGTACGATATTGTTAAATGTTTTAGGATCAAATCTTAATCATACTTTTATTGGGGGAGTTGAATTCAAACTGAACATCCCTCTACCCTAGTTGGCCCCTTCTCACATTGGTGAGTTCTTCCCAGAACCTCCATTTTGTGGAAGGGTTCAATCCATGCATCATTCATTCATCTCCTGGCTCCACTTCTGTCTGGACTTCCACATCATGCGTTACTTTTCTTTTATCTGCTCTGCCTGAAAACTTTAGTTTTCTTTTATATGTTGCATCACACTTTAGAATGAAAGTCCCTAGAAGGCAGTGATTATCTTTGTTTTTTTCTTATTTTTTACCCACAGTGTTTAGCATGGTGCCTTGCCTATAATGGGTACTCAACAAATTCTTGCTGATGCCTAAAGTAGTGACTTTTTTCTCTGTCCAATTTCTGTATGTTCTTTTCTTTATGACAAGGCTTTTTCTTATGGCTTTATTAGAGACACAGAGATTGAACTGTAGTGTTTTGTGGATTTAGTCCCATACCACCTCCCCCATCTAAACCAAAAAACTGGGGGCAAGACTTAGAGCTAAGGGGCTCTCATTTCCTCAGTTCTTATCTTTCTTGTTAGAAAAGAAACAGGATTAAGAGATATACCTTTTCAGATCTGTTTTGCCTGATTATACTTATTTATTGCAGTAGGTTGCTTTTTTTTTTTAATGGGATGGATTTATAAGGAAGAAGAGAACAAGCAATAGATATACCAAAAAATGAAGAAAGGATATCACTACAACATTTTTAAAAATGCACAGAAGGGGGTTCTGAAAGAGACAAGCAGGGCAGCTCTGAAATTAACATGTTGGATTTATTATATCCTTTAAAGGATGCAAAATATATATAAGAATTTTATGTATTAATCATATTTTGTGACTTCTGTGTATTTGGAAATGCTGATTTTGATGATATTTGTGGGCTACAGAATTACAAAATTAAAAAATAAAAGAAAGAAAAGAGAAATTGAGGAAAAGTCCTATCTAGGAAGCTGTAAAGTCCCAATAGTTTCATCTTTTCTCTCCGGAAAAAAGCAAAGCAGGGTTTTCTTTCCTTGGGGAAAGATCCCAGACTTACTCTGTCCACTTCAAACACCGAGTCTCTTGGTGTGTGCCAAGGCAGCGGGCAGTACAGTATCTAGCTCCACAGCTGACACAAGTATAAGGAGAAGGAAAGTCACACTGCACGGAAGGAGCGCTGGGCCGACTAGGGGGCCCTGCACAGGCTGTGAGATAGTTAGGGCCCTCAGTCACACTTAAATTCTGCCCTTCCAGAAGGTCCTGGAAGTTCTTTTGAAAACATAGTTTAAAATGATCTCTAGTTTTCTTCTTCTTTCCGATGTCGGTATCATCGTCTAACTGCGGCAGCCTCTTGCCCAGCCGGGGAAGGCCGACGTGGGGATCGTCCTGGAAGTTGTCGTTCTCCAAGGCCTGCAGCTGTCGGTTGATTCAAGGCCTCCAGCTGGAGCCCGGGCAGCCCGGTCCAGCACCTCTGCTGCCCAGGGTCCTGGGACCACACCGAAGTTTTCTTCTCCACCATCCTGGCTAATCCAGCCCACAAACACCGGCACCCGAAGGCTCTGAAGATCCCTGTATATTCTTTTAATCTGTACTTTTGAAATTCATTGCCAATAATTTGGGTAAATCTTCCTGTGCTTTTTCCTGATCTAGAATCAGGTTGTCCCTTCTCCCCCAAGACCTAAACTCCTTACGTTATCAATTCACATTCTATGTTTAAGCTATATCCTTATTTGTACAGAACTTGTATATTTTCACTTGTATGATCTTGATTTTGTTCAATTAATTGTCCTCTTTCCTATAAATTTTTATTTGAATTTTTAATTTCTCTTTTTTCAATTCTTCTAGAAAACATGTCCATTACTTGTTCTAAATTTTCTACTCTCTTAATTGACTTGAAATATTTACTTAAAAGCTCAATTTTTCTTTCTTTCTCATAATTTTTTTTTCTAAATTTTTTATTTCTCTTAATCATTCTGGGTGTTTTCAGTTTCATCACCATCACTTTTGAAGGGCTCATATATTTTGTTACATTATTTTACCATTCTTGGAAGTTTTTAAGTCAGTTTCCTTCTTCACGATTTACTTATTCATTATGTTGATTCTTTTCCTAGATTTATTCCCCATATTTTTTCTTAAATTTGCCAGTCTGTATCAGACTTTAGCAGTCTTTCTGGTGCCATGATATCTAATTCTATTATATTCTTACTGTAATCCAATTTCTTAAAATGTGTCCCTTCCTTTCTCTACCAGACAGTATTGACATGGACCTACCTATTACTACCTATTATTTTTTTCTCTCCAAACCACCAGTTAGGCAAGACCTATGGCCATTAGTAAATAGGGGTAAACAGCTGAAGGGAAGCTCCAAGAAACTTCTGAAACCAGGCTTGTTCTCTTTTCATAACATCTATTCTTTGCAACTCCACTTCTTCCTTCACTTCAATTTTCTACATTTTTCCATTCCTAAGCTGACCTCCAGGGCGAGTTAGATTTGTGAACTAGGGTATGAATTTCTCCTGACAAAATATTGAGCAGAAATGGAAAATCCTTTGTACTTGGCCACCTACTCTGCTTTCCTCTCAGTCCTCCCAGTGACTGTCTGTTTTCTCTTAAATTGCATAAGCTCCATAATTCAAAATTCCTTTGTCCTTCACAGACACTGGATGATGTCTTCTGTCCTCATGCTTCCCTCTGGGGAAGTCAGTTTCATAGACCTCCACCCATTAAGCTGGTAAAGAGAATCTAATGAGGCCACTTTAGAGGGGGACTCCAAGAAAACAGCATAGTTGAATCATTTTTCCATTTTTCTTAGGTTCCTTCTTAGGTCACTTACCAAAAAACATCAATACAAAGACTTAGATACTTGAAAGCAGAAATAAGTTTATTGTTTTCTCAAGAGAAAGGGTACCCCTCTCATTGCTCTAATGGTGCTGGCCAGGGAAGTACCAGTTGATTCCAGAAAGCAAGGTCTTTTAATACCTTAACAGCCCCCCCCCCCACCAACTCCCTTCTTCTTATCCCATTGACTGAGCTTCAGGGGCACAATCTATTTGTGTGACTCTTCCCCAGCAACAAAGAACAAAGGACAAGAAAAGGTGGGTAAGTTTTGCATGAGTTTGCAAGTGTATACAGTTTAGGTTGTGTTGCAAAGTATGAAAAAAGTTTTAACCCTTTTGAGGAGGCTTCACTTGGGAGAAATCATACCTCACAGTCCCCCATTTCTATTTCTTACAACTTGAAGACTTCTCACACCATTGGTGAAAGACCTCTTCCAATAATTCTTCTTAAGAATCTCCATCAGGGTGGTCTCAGACTGGCACCCAACCCTGACTTTTCAGAACCATCAATTTAATATTTCCTTTCCCTTTGATTTTTACCAAACAGGACAAGGAATCTTGAATCAGTTACATCATACAGGGGAGACACACTGGGAGTAAGATAATTCCACTAAAAGCTAACAGGAGGAAAACTCTCTGCTACACTCTCCATTAATTGTATAAACCCATTCTCTCGGTTAAGAGTAGGAGGACAACATGCTAATCCCATAACTAAGGCCTATGGGCCAGAGGCAAAAGAAAATATCTGCAGCAAAGCAAAGCAAGGGTACAGCAACCAACAGAAACAATAAAACCACAACAGTTCTCTCGCTCATGAATGCGTTTATCCCTTTTTCAAAGTCAGTTTTAAGGCTTCAGTATCTGGTGATACTACAGTCCACTTGGTTGGGGCTGGCATCCATCCCTTCACTCAGGTATGTATGATAAGTCCAACCTCTTTCTTTGGTTGCAACAGCAGTGTCAGCAGTGAAGAGGATCTGGTATAGACCTTTCCAGGCAAGAGTCAGCTTTTCCTTCTTTCAGGTGTGGATCAATACCCAGTCACCTGGCTGGAACCCATGAACTGGAAACCCTAGGGGACATGTTCTTTCAGGGTAAGTGAGGAGAGAAGTGAGAGGTTGTGTGGGATAGGGGTCACCATAGAGAGAGAAGTTGATAGGGGAATAAGCCAATGTCCTTTGGGGCTTCTTCCTGATCCTAAGGAGTGCTAGGGGTAAACATTTTGTCCAAGGCAACTGAGTCTCCTCCATTAGTTTAGTTAATTGTTTCTTTATTTCCTGATTCATTCTTTCTACTTTGCCAAAAGAAGGAGGGTGCCGGGGGTTTAGAGTTCCCAGGATATCTCTAAAGCTTTGATAATGGATTGTAAAAGTTTTTCTGTGAAATGGGTCCCTTGATCCAAGTCTTTATGTTCCATCAGTCCATATCTAGGGATTATTTGTTCTGACAAGGTTCTAATAACCTTAGAGTCAGTAGCCTGTGCAAAAGGGAAGGCTTCCACACATGATGTGAGGTGATCCACAATGAACAACAGGTATCTTAGTCATCGTACTGGTGGTACCTCAGTGAAGTCCACCTGTATACTTTGAAAGGGCCTGATACCTAGAGGCTTCCCTTCCACTGGAGGCTGGCATTGACTGTATGTTAGTCCTTTGACACACAATGCAGCCATCGACCATTTGACATGCCAGTGTGTATGTTCCAGGACATACATACCGGGTCAAGACTGCATCACACAGGTTCTGGACATCCCAATGGCTGCCCTGGTGTAGGTGTTGTAAAATCTGTCTCATCTTATTCAGTACCTCATGAGAGTAGGAGCCATCTTGAAGGTTTTTTTCATCACCTAGATCTACTGCCAGTTGCTCTTCCTCCCCAGTCAGGAGCTGTGAGAGTCAGACTCAGATCAACTGAGGGGATGAGAAACAATATAGGTTCTTCTCTCAGTTTTAATTCCCCAACCCTCCTGGCCTCCTCATCCCTAGAATCTTAACATTCCTTATGTCCCCAGGCCTGGGTCTTATTCATTCACTATCATTACCAATTTTCTTTTAGGAAAACAATTTTAACTGAAACTTCATTTTAAACAAAAACAAATTTGGAAGCTTATAATTTATTAAATGACAATACTTCAAAATATTACAACACATGGTCAGAATGCCCCATTCATTATTTTTCTGTTCCTCTGACAGTATAATTCTTAATTGAACAATTTTTTAGACTATAAGGGAAACTGTTTCTCTTATAATACAGATAATGCACCCATTTACTCAGTTACACAGCAAAAGAAAGCCTAGAACTATACCTAAATTTAAACTTTGAAAGCAAAACCAATTAATTACCAATCTGGTGACCTTAATTTAATTGTTTTCCAAATTGCTTTACACATAAACAAGTAAATTTAATTTACACCTTTTACACTCAAATAACGTTTGAGTATAAAATATTGTGCCAAGCACCTTTACAATTATATTATTCGCATAAAATCCCTAGGACATGGGTTACACTACCATCCCTTAATGAACAGTAAACTAAGGTAAATAAGACATTCTTGGGACCATATAGTACTAAGTACTAATACCCTTGGCCCTCTAAAAGGAAATATTATCCAAAAATTTATATGCTTTCTTAATATTTTAGTTCCCCATTCAAGTCCACATTTTCCTGGGAAAGTTTACAAGCAGTTTGAAATAACCTATTGTAATCAGGTCAGTTTAAAATATGCTGGGCCAATATTCTCACTGCTTTTGATTCTCAAAGCAAAAATAAACCTTCAAACATAGAAATTCCTTAAAACTAATTTGGTGTCCTTAAGTAATATAAATCCCCCAAATATTATAAATTTCACATACATCCAAATTAACATATACAAATATATGAAACAGACTTGAAAAATCACATCTCTCATCTTTGCCCCAGTATTCTCATCTGTGAAATAAGAATCCAGCCATACAGTAGCACAGAAATTTTGTACAAAGATCATAAGAATTTTTAGGTTACTTAACAGCTTCTTAATATCATTTAGATAAGAGAAGGTACAGAAAATAAATTATAAGTTTAAACCACTGTATACATTTTCATAATAGCCATGATTTCAAATGAGCAATCTGCTACCATAGTAAACATCAGTAGCATTATTACATTTATACCCAAATATAAGTTTCACATTTTTTATCACGTGCCTTCAAAAGGCAATTTATAGACAACAAAATTCAATTTGAAAAATTGCTTTCACACTGATTTCTACATTTTACAATCATATTTATCTATATGTCACTTAAAAAAAAAACCCTGCTCTGTATATAACCTCTTTAAAAAGCTAAAATCCTTTCTCCTCTCCTAGACCCCAAAGAAAACTTCCCTGGGCATTAATTCCTCATTCCTTCTGAAACATTTGCAAAGTTTTAATCAGATTTGCTGGAGGGTTTGACCAGACCAAAAAGACCTAACAAGGTATGACTAACTCCCCCCTCCAACCAGAAACCTTGGGAGCTTAATAATCAATTGTCTTTAAATACTTTTTCCCAACATCTCTATAGGATGGGGGAAGAAATGTCTAAAGAGCACATGGGCCTATGTGCACATGGCTTACTATTGTTCCACCCATTCTTTTTCACTCAGACCACCCATGTCCTCCATTACATTTCAAATAATCATCCCCCAATTTTGTGCAGCTTTCCTGCTCCTTCAAGTTAAAAGCCTAAGTATTTATATACCTAGAGAGCAACATTTCTTCCTTCCCTCTGCCCCTCCTTTTCTGAGAGGCTTACAAAAAGTTCCAATCTGCATAGATTTACTTTCTACTTTTTCCTGGTTATAAATCTCCACTCAAACTACCCCAGATACCTTAATTAGAGATTTTTTCCTTACTTCTCTGCTTATCAATGGCTTTTCAGTGAAATCTTCTTAGGAAAGGTCCTAAACCCATGACAGTGACTATGTGCTGAAAATTTCCAAAATCTGAATTCATTAAAACTCAACTGGTGTAGGTGTCCTTAGGTAACACAAATAAATTTTCAAAGCATTAGAAAAAATTAAATTCTCAGTTATTTCATAGTTTCCAAAGTTCCCAAATTTAAATTAGCCTTCATCCAATGCCTTTCTCCTTTTATTCTTGGATACTTTAAACCTACATGAATGTGATAGTCCATAAACCTCCAAATTATAATAAATTCTGACCTATCACTTAAAATACTGCCAGAATTGATTTAGTTACCTTCTAGGTACATTGCAATAGGCAAAAACTTTTCACTTTGGGTGATGCAGGATATGGTTCAGCCTACCTTACTTTGAACTGAAGGGGTGGAAATAATTCCTCCTCCCTTTTCTTATCTTTCTTTTTCTTAGGACCCAAACACAAAACAAGTCTTGCTCCTAGGCACATTTCTCTTTTTACTTTGGTAATGAAAGTCCAGTTAACAAGCTTGGCCCCTAATGGGCCATCTTCCAGAATGAGGCTATGTTGCTGACTACCTGCTTTTGACTGGGATTTCCCCATGGATTTCCCCAAACCTCACCAATTCTTGCCCCTTGAGGCTCACAGTATCTTACCAAGGGGTAGAGGCTCACTAGTTCTTGTTCTCTTTTGATAACTCACTAATCTTCTCCCCTTAGGGGAGAGGAGGCTGGCTAGATCTTGTTGAGTGATCACTACTTCTTGCTTTCTATAGAAAGCTCACTGATCTTGCCTTCTAGCCTCACTAAGTTCAGTCTTGTTTCCCCTCCCCAATCATCCAGAGACTCACTAGTTCTTGCCCCTGTTATTGGGGCTCACCAATTTTATCTTACCTGGTCTGTGTGCACAGGACTTATGTGACTGACTTAAATTCTTCACCGGATGGTGGTTGTTGTGCCCTTTCCAAAATTTCTGCTTTCAGGTATCTGTCCTTAGGGTTCATTCCTTAAAAGTGAAAGGAAACTCCCAGACTGTTCTCTGGACAACTGGCAAATGGTTGGCAGGTGCCTGTACTAGGACTGGCTGGGAGACCCTTCCCCAAATAAGGACAATCCTGGGAAGAGGCCCCAAAACTGTGTAGGACAGAGATGCCTACCAAAAACATCAATACAAAGACTTACCAATTGATTCCAGAAAGCAAGTTCCTTTTATACCCTAACAGAGTGCCCTCTCCTTCCTTATCCCTTCCCTTTATCCCAATCTATTTGTGTGAATCTTCCCTACCAAATAAGAACAAAGGGCAAATAAAGGTGGAAAAGTTTTGCAAGAGTTTGTAAGCATGCACAGTTTAGGTTGTATTGCAAAGTGTGGAAAAAACTATTAACCCCTTTGAGGAGGCTTTGCTTCTGAGAAATCATCCCTCACACTTCCTACTAGAAACTCTTTCCTTCATGTATTAGCCTTAACGGTATTTTAAGAAGGCCTTTGCCTCTGCTTTCTCTGTTCCTCTGTAGTCACAATACTAGTCTGACTCATGGATCTCAATAAACTAAGGTAACAGTGAAGGGTATGTGATTAGGACATGACAAAAGGATTGACTCCAAAATCTGTGGCCTAATATTTCAGCACTTGCCAGGGAGGAGAAACTTGGACCTTGGACTGGTGGGGTCATAAACTGTATGCTGGAAGGAACAATAGGCCCCCGAGGTTGTCTTTTATTTTTTATTTATTTATTATTATTATTATTATTTTTTGTATTTTTAAGCAATCGGGGTTAAGTAACTTGCTCAAGGTTACACGGCCAGGTGTTTCTGGGTGGGTGCTAAGTGTCTGAGCCCAGGATTCGATCTCCAGGTCTTCTCAACACTGGAGCCGATGCTCTTACTCACTGTGCTACCTGGCCGCCCCAGTTGTCTTTTATTTTAAGAGTAATTTTACATACTTCTCTAATCCCTGAAATGCTTAGCACTATGCCTGGAATATAACTTCCATGAACAATATAAGCAAAATAGTATTTTTTGTTTTTATTTTTTACTTTAGTTTAAAAAAAATCTTTTGTTTGAAAGATATGAAACAAAGTAATGCTCCCTGAGCAGATGGAAACCAATGCTTCCCAGTCCCAGTCAATTTTATTCCCTTTTTGAAATCACAGCCAACATATGTGCTTAATGATAAGCTTCTTGAATTGTGTTATAGCAGTGGAGTAAGTAGAGAATTTCTCTTTCTCTTTTCTAATATTTCCCTATTTAACCTTTATGAACTAGCAAAAAATAATTGTGTTATTAATTGTGGTGGGTCTAAAAGTCTTATGCATATTCAATAATTTTAGTTAATTGGTCATGCAATCACTGAGAAGACAAAGCCATTATTTACCAATACCTTTAGGTTTCTGTACAACTCTATTTAGAAACATGTAATTCTTCCAAAATAACAAAGAAGTCAAAACCAGTGTCTAAATATAGGCCTAACTGCCTCAATGCTTATTTAGTTGAGGAATTAAAATCTGGAATATTAAAAAAATGTTCTAGTTGATGAGCAGCATATTTTGTGAGTACTCTACAAAATATTAGTCAACCACACATTTTGAGTGTTCTAGAAAAAGGTTCAGCAACCTTCATAATTTTTTATTTGAGTTACTATTCATTTTATAAATGAAACTTCAATATCTCTAGAAGGACAAGTTATCTCATCATACTTGGCAGTTGGGAGGAATTATTACAGAATAATAGATAATGGAGTCATTAAAAAAAAGAAATACAGAATAAATAGTTGCAGGGAAGGGAAGGATGCTGAACAATTTCATCAGGGGCATTTCTTAGGTTTTCCCACTGTGATTTCATCAATATAGAAAATTCATGATTTAGCAATTCAAGAGGAACTCAGGTTATAAGAGACTCTTTCAGATTCTTATTGTTGGTCTTTACATAAGACTGCCACTCTCTTTGCCACACAGCATGCAGCTAGGTGGCAGAGTGTTTGGCCTAGAGTTAGGAAGACATGAATTTAAATCTGGCCTCAGATACTTAGTAACAGTGTGACCCTGGGCAAGTCACTTAAGCTCTCTCTGCCTCATTTTCCTTGATTGCAAAATGTAGATAATAATTATCCACCCTCCCAGAGTTACTGTAAGTAATGAACAAAATAATACTTTCATAAGTTGCTTAGCACAATTCCTGACACCATACTAGGGTCCTACTAAGTGTTTATTCCTTTTCTCCATTCTTCATGTTACCTCTAATATGTGAAGCACTGATTCAATGCATAAAATACAAACTCCTTCAGTGCAGGTTTTTTTTTCTTTATATATCCATCACTTAGCACTATACCTAGTACAAAACTGGTGCTTATAAAGGTTATTTGAAAAATTGAGAGAACTTTTATTAATAAATCATTTTTATTCTTTTAAGTAGATTCATTATGAGATCAAGCTTAATTGCACTACAATATGATGTCTGTTGGCTTCTCAGATCTCTGAAGATAAATGTGGTTAATTCACAAACTCTCTCCACTAGAATTAAATCAGATCTACCACTCCGTTGTCCTTGGTTCATTTGAAGACTTAGTCTCTTATTTTCCAGCTCCATTATTACATAAGTTTTGCTTGTTATCTGAAAAGAAAAAAAAATGGGAAATCATCACATTCTCAGTTGAAGGGAATTATGAATTTGATTATATCAAAATTCATTCTTCTAATTTTAGAGTCAAGCCACTTCCAGGTCCATCTGTTAAATTGTTCTATAGTTTTTCTCTCTCATGATTCTAAACATTATTATTCTTTGTAAAATTTCCATCGTGGTATTAATTTTATGTATTTAAGAAACTCACTAAGGAAGTAACAATAAATGATGAAAACATGGTATTCAGAATTGGTTACACTCCTGATTCACTGAATATAATATGTAACTTCTGAATAGTCTCTTTGTTGCATCAAGTCAATAACCATTGTAGACAGAATGAAGAAACATCAGCAATGCTGGATATGTATTTTTGAAAAAAAAAAAGGTTCCTTGAATTCATTATACTTCCTAGTCACATTTCAAGTAAATTCTAGTTCTAGGTTAGTATTGGTTGAAATTGAATCTTTATAAATCCCTGGAAGATTTTGGTTGATGGTAACACTTGACCTCCTTTGCTTTCTTGAGAGATATTCTTTCCTGGATTTAATGATGGATATATTCAGTCACTAGGGGATCATGAAACTGATCATTATTACAAGCCATGATTAACAATGAGAGATTCTATGACAAGTGATTTCTCTGTAGACACAAGTTCTCAAAAAACTGTCAGTAATAAAATGTTAGATGAACGGTTTCAAATAAGAAACAAATTCTATGATTTTTTTTCCTTTTAATTGGATATGTGATATTACTTATATAGGGAGCTCTTGATTAAGAGTTTCCACTATCAGAGCAGGGTGGTATTTGTTCTGAAACATAGTCTTAGAGAGTTGTTTAAGCACTGAGAGGTTAGTGGAGTAACCCAGGGTAACACAGCTAGTTCATTTTTATTAATGCTGTTATCTTTTTACATCATCATAATTTCCCCATAATCCTAAACCCCTCCCAGACAAATAACTCTAGTAAGTTAATGGGAATTTTTAAAGACAAACTAAAAAGAGGGAAGAGGGAAAATCAGCATGACTAATCAATGAACAAAAAAGAAAATTTGAAAATATGTGCAATATCCATCACTTGTGGAACTCCCATCTCTCTAAAATGGTGACATAGTGGGTAGCTTCTCATATCTTTTTAATTTTTATATTCTGCCTATGCTTTTTGTATATAATTTTGCAACATTTTTTGTGATTGTCATTTAATTTTCATTATTGTTGTCATTGTGATGCTGTTTTCATTGTTTGACTTACATCACACACTGTAGCAACTACAATATACAACTAGGAATTTCAATGGATAGAGCACTGGGTCTGGAATGAAGAAGAGAGTTCAAATGGCCTCAGATACTTACTACCTGTGTGTCCTTGGGAAAGTCACTGAACTTCTCTCAGTCTCAGTTATCTAACCTTTCAAATTAGCATAATAGAAGCAGTAATAATTAATAATAATAATGCTAATAGCTCTCAGGGTGTTGTGAAAATAAAATGAAGCCATATCTGTAAAGCCCATTCCCGACTTTGATGTACATTCTAGCTATTATTTCATACATTTCAATGTTTACCTGCATACACTTTGCCTCCTAGCCACCCCTTCTTTCCCCTTTTCTGACTGTTAATTGCTCCTACGATCGATCTCTTATTTCCTATCAGTTAAGTTAACATGAGTCTCTTTATATTGTCTGAATAGTACTTGCAGAGTACTTCCCTCCAGCCTGCCCTCCCTTCCATCATCCCCCCTCTCACCCCCTTCCCCTCTACTCTCGTGTAGGGTGAGATACCCTATTTAGTGTGTACGTCATTCCCTCCCTAAGCCAAATTCAATGAGAATAGAGTTCACTCATTCCCTTTTGCCATCCTGTTCTTCCCCTCCATTGTAATAAATTTCCTTTGCCTCTTCTATATGAGATTATTTACCCCCTTCTGTCTGTCCCCATCTCCTCTCATTATATTCCTCTCTCACCTCTTAATTTCACCTTTTCAGAATCATCCCTTCCTATTCAATTGGTCCTGTGCCCTCTGTCTTTGTATACCTGTACATATTATACACACATTCACATATGTATTCATATGCCCATATACCCTCCTATATAGACATATATATACATATATATGTATACATATACATATATATGCATTTACACTTTTATAGACCCTTCAACTATTCCCATATTAAAAAGCTTCATAAGTTACAATTATCTTTTTTCCATGTAGGAATGTAAATAGTTCAACTTTGTTAAGTTCCTTATGATTGCTTTTCCCTGTTTACCTTCTCATGCTTCTCTTGCTTCTAGTATCTGTATGTCAGATTTTCTGTTCAACTCTGTTTTTTTTTTCATCATGAATGCTTGAAAGTCCTCTATTCCATTGAATTACCATATTTTCCCTGAAACATGATACTCAGTTTTGCTGGGTAGGTGATTCTTGGTTTTAATCCTAGCTCCTGTGATCTCCAGAATATCAAATTTCAAGCTTTTCGATTCCCTTAGTGTGCAAGCTGCCAGATCCTGTGTTATCCTGATTGTTATTCCACAATGTTCAAATTGTTTCTTCCTGTTTGCTTGAAATATTTTCTCCTTGAATTGGGAACTCTGGAACCTGACTATATATTCCTAGGAGTTTTCTTTTTGGGATCTTTTTAGGAGGTGTTCAGTGGATTCTTTCAACCTCAATTTTGCCCTCAGGTTCTAAAACATCAGGGCAATTTTCCTTGAGAATTTCTTGAAGGATGACTTCTAGGTTCTTTTTTATCATGGCTTTCAGGTAGTCCAGTAATTTTTAAATTATCTCTCCTGGATCTATTTTTCAGGTCAGTGGTATTTCTAGTGAGATATTTCACATTGCCTTCTATTTTTTCATTTGTTTGGATCTGTTTAATACTATCTTGATTTCTCATAAAGTCACTATCTTCCATTTGCTCCAATCAAATTCAGAAGAGATGATTCTCTTCAGTGAGCTTTTGACATACTTTTTTCCATCTGGCAAATTATACTTTTTAAGGCATTCTTCTCCTCATTGGTTTTTTGAGTCTCTTGCCATTTGAGTTAGTCTATTTTTTAAGGTGCTATTTTCTTCAGTCAGGTTGTTGCCTCTCATTTCATAATTTTCTTGCATCATTCTCATATCTCTTTCCATTTTTTTCCTCCACTTCTCTTATTTGGTTTTCAAAATCCTTCTTAAGGTCCTCTATGGCCTATAAGTAATTCCTATTTTTCTTGGAAGCTTTTGGTGCAGGAATTCTGACTTCGTTGTCTTCCTCCTATTCCATGCTTTGATCCTTTTTGTCCCCAAAATAGGAGTGCAATGTCGAATTGCTCTGCTTGCTTTGCTTCCTTTGCTTGCTCATGTTGCCACTCAATTACTTGACTTTTGAGCTTTTTTCCACTGTAGATCTCTGCTTCCAGGGAGAAGATCTTTGTCCCAGATTGCTGGGGTTTACTCAGCTGCTGGATGTATTAGTTGACTCCCCTTTCTGAATCCTCCACACACTCTGACAAATTGGTAATGCACCCCAGGACCTCCACCCTAGACAGTGATCCAGATCCAAGCAGGTTAAAGCAAGAGCAATTACCCCTCAGACGGGTAGCTTGGTCCCCTTACAATCTACAGGCCAGAAGCTCTGAAGCAGCCATGAGACAGTGGCTGCAGGGCTCTGGAGTCCCAGTGGGTTCTTGCCCTGGGGGCAAAGTCTAGATTACACTCCTGGACTCTCTTTTCCTGCAAATTCTACACTGACCTCTCACTTTGTCTTTGGCATCTATGGGTTGGAATTCTGGAAACCACCACAGCTGCTGATGATCTAAAATCCCTCCAGCTGGTGGCTGGTTGTGGCCACCCTGAGGTTTAAACCTTGGGCTTATGCAGGGCTGGGCTTGTGTCCCAGAGTGCTGTGCACAGGCCTAACTCTCTTCAGTAGGAGGTTAGCTCCTCTCTATCATTTAAAGAACAATTAATTCCAATACTATATAAACTATTTGGAAAAATAGGTAAAGAAGAAATTCTGCCAAATTCTTTTTTTATGATGCAAATATGGTGCTGATACTGAAACTGGGAAGAGACAAAATGGAGAAAGAAAATTATAGACCAATTTCCCTTGTTAATATAGGCATAAAAACTTTAAATAAAATATTATCAAAAATATTATTATACCAACTTTTTTTTAAGCAATTGGGGTTAAGTAACTTGCTCAAGGTTGCACAGCCAGTTATTTCTGGGTGTGGTGCTGAGTATCTGAGCCCGGGATTCTATCTCCAGGTCATCCTGACACTGGAGCCGGTGCTCTTACTCGCTGTGTATACCAACTTTTCATAAGAATAATACATTGTGACCTGGTGGGATTAATACCAGGAATGCAGGGCTGGTTGAATATTAGGAAAACTATCATCATAATTGACCATATCAATAAAGAAATTAAAAGAAATGATATATTTATCTCAACAGATGCAGAAAAAGCTTTTGATAAAACACAACATCCATTTCTATTAAAAACACTGGAGAGCATAGGATTCAAAAGAGTTTTTCTTAAAATAATAATTAGCAGATATCTAAAGCCATCAGCAAGCTTATATAATGTGAATCAGCTAGGAGCATTTCCAATAAGATTATAGGCAATGAAGAAATAAAGCTATACCTCTTTGCACATGATGTGATGGTGTACTTAGAGAATCCTAAAGAATCAACTAAAAATCTACTTCAAATAATGAACAATTTTAGCAAAGTTGCATGTAAATGACCACTACCTTTCCTAACCTGAGGGCCAGCCCTAGGTTGTGTTCTCCAGAAGGACTGAAGAGACCAGAAGCAAGGCAGAGAAACAACTTATAGTTTATTCTATGATGGCATGGCACACAGGCGATCACTGGGAGGAAGAGAGCTGGCTCCTTATATACTTTTAGAGAGAGCAGGATTCAGGCATGAATTCCTTGTGCCTGGGGAAGGTGAACCAAAGTAGGGGGTAGCCGAACCAGCCATATTAGCTGCGGCTCATCAAGTGAGAAATCTCCTGAGAGATATCCTTGTGAGTCTGCAACTAGATTGTGGCCCTCGGCAACTCCTCATCTCCCACAGGTATGGAGCCGCCTCTGAACCAAGAGGCCCCGAGGCAGAGTCTGATTTCCAGTAAGACAAGAGACATTTGGAACTCAACATTGTCCTGTCCAGTTGCAGGATATAAAACAAACTCATATAAATCATCAGCATGTCTATATAGCCCAGCAGCAAGAGATAGAAAGAGAACTTTAATTTAAAGTAACTTCAGACAATAGTCTACTTGCCAAGAGAAACCCAGGAACTATATGAACACAGTTACAATACACTTTTCAAACAAATAAGGTCAGATCTAAACAACTGGAAAAATATCAGTTGCTTGTGTATAGGCCGAGCTACTATAATAAAAATGAAAATTTCACCCAAATTTATTTCCTTACTTAGTGCCATATAAATCAAACTATCAAAAATTATTTTATAGAGCTTGAAAAAATAATAATAAAATTCATCTGGAAGAGCAAAAGGTCCAGAATATCAAGGGAACTAATGAAAAGAAATGTAAGAGAGTATGGTCAAGTCTTATGAGATCTTAAGTTGTATCATAAAGCAACAATCATCAAAATTACTTGGTACTGGCTAAAGAAATAGAGTGGTAGGTCAGTGGGATACATTAGGTACACAAGACATAATAATCAATGACTGTATTAATCTAGTGTTTAAAAACTCAAATGTTCCAGCTTCCTGTGGAAAAATTCATTGTTTGACAAAAACTGTTGGGAAAACTGGAAAAGAGTATGGCAGAAACTAGGCACAGACCAACTGTTTATATCATATGCCAAGATAAGGTCAAAATGCATCCATGATTTAGACATAAAGGGTGATACTATAAGCAAATTAGGAGCACAAGGAATAGTTTTCCTTTCAGATCTGTGGAGAAGGAAACAATTTACTACCAAACAAGAGACAGAGAACATTATGAAATGCAAAATGTATAATTTTGATTATATTAAATTGAAAAGTTTTTGCACAAACAAATCAAATACAACCAAGATGAGAAGGGAAGAAGAAAGTTGGGAAGTGCTATTATATTCAGTATTTCTAAAAAAATGCCTCATTTCTAAAATATTTAGAGTACTGAGTCAAATTTATAAGAAGATAAGGCTTTGCCTAATTGATAAGTGGTCAAAAGATACAAATAGGCAGCATTCAAATGAAGAAATTAAAACTATTGTCACATGAAAACAAATGCTCTAAATTCCTATTGATTAGAGAAATGCAAATTAAAACAACTCTGAGGTACCACTTCACACCTATCAGATTGGTTAACATGACAAAACAGAAAAAAATGATAAATGAAGGAGATGTTGGAAAATTGGAAAACTAATGCATTGTTGGTGGAATGATCCAATCAATCTGGGGAGCAATTTGAAACCATGCTGCAAAGGCTATAAAACTGTATACCCTTTAATCCAGAAATACCACTACCAGGTCTGTATCCCAAAGAGATCATAAAAAATAGAAAGGGACCAATATATACAAAAACATTTATAGCAGCTCTTTTGGTGGTGGCAAAGAATTGGAAATTAAGGGGATTTCCATCAATTGAGGAATGGTTAAACAAGTTATAGTATATGAATGTAATGGAATATTATTGTTCCATAAGAAATTATGAGCAGGTAGATTTCAGCAAAATTTGGAAAGATTTATGTGGACTGAAGCTGAGAGAAATGAGCAGGTAACCAGGAGAAAATTGTATGCCGTAACAGCAACATTGTGTGATGACCAAATATGATTTGACTTCTCAGCAATGCAATGATCTAAGACAACGTCAAAAGACTCATGGTGGAAAATGCTATTCCATATCCAGAGAAAGAACTATATAGTCTGAATGCAGATCAAAGCACTCTATTTTATCTTTTGTTGTTGTTGTTTTTTTCTTGTAGTTTTTTCCCTTTTATTCTTATTCTTCTTTCACAACATGACTAATGTGTGTGTGTGGGGAAAGAAGGTAGGTAAAAAATAACAGGATGTTTTTTAGATTGAAGCACTTTGACTCTTAGAATGTTGGTGCCAAAAGAGGTCTAAGAGATGGCAGTTGAGATGTAAGATGAACTATTTATTTAGAGTCAAGAAATCTAGGTTCAATTCTAGGCTCCAAAATATATTTGCTAGGTGACCTTGAGCAAATCATGTCACATCTCTGTATCCCTGAATCCCCTTTTTAAAATACTTGTTATATCTACCTTGTCTTGTGAGAAAACAACTTCCTAAATGACAAAGGATTAAATACATACATACATACACACACACACATATATATATATATAGTCTTAAAAAAGAATATGTATATATTCTTTTACTCATAATTAAAAAACTGTCCACATTAGTCAATGAATCATTCATGTATATATCCAATGTAACATGGCATAATGTATAGAGGAGTAAGGGAAGATCCAGTTTCAGGTTCTGTAACTGACATATAATAGCCATGTGACCATAGTCAAGTTGCTAAACTTTTAAATACACTGGACAATTCTCTAAAGACCACAACTCCCAGATGAGTTGCTAATATGACTAGTAAAGATTCTTCACACTGGAAGCTCTCCACACATATATTATCCTTTTCATTTAGTATAAAAATTCCTGGCTTAACTATTTCTTTCAACTCATGAATAGTAAAGTAGATGGAGAACTGGACTGAGAGTTAGCACACCTAATACCAGTCCTAGTCTTACCATTAATAACCTGTGTGACCTTGGGCAAGTCACTTATGTAGCCCAATGTGTTCATATGATGATAGGATGAAAGAATTAGAGTTAGTAAAAACATTACAGTTTTTCTAGTCCAACCCATTTATTTTACAAATAAGAAAAATTGAGTCCCTAGGAAGTTGAGTGACTTGACTTTGCCAAGATCACATAGACAATAAGTAATAGGGTCAGGATTCCAAATTGGATCTTGTGATTTGAAATTTAGCTCTATTTCCATAGTGGCACACTCTATCATGTAAGTTCTCGTATGTAAAATGGAAGAACTGGATTATATATTCCGTAAGGTCCATCTTAGCACCAATATATGACTCAATGACAGTGAATTATTTGATACTCCAAGTGACCTGTGATTTTAATAACACAATCTGTACATGAAGCTGCTTCCTACATAAATATAATTTATTTTTGCCTTGAATAAATTTGGAGACTAACTTTTGATTTATCCAGTGTGAGGTCAAATGCTTTAGAAATAAAAATGTCATATCACTGGGCAAAGAAAAAGAAGAGAAGCTAAAGGAAGAATGAAAAGGGGGAACAGTAAAGGTAATAAAAGAAAAGAGAGCAAAGAATAGGAAAAAATAAAACTCAATAAGAAACATGGCAGTTTTTAAAATTTTTATTTATAGTCATCCAATTCAGGATAATATAATGTAGGAAATACCTATTTTTCAATTGGCAGTGATCTTTAGACAATATGGGTTCCTCTAGAGAATATGTACCAGAAAGTGTGAAAATCCACTCAGAAAAAGTTCTCATGAGGTGATCTGAGTCCCTAGACTTCAATGGAAATGTCAATGTAATGATAGAATGATGGGGAGGGGAAGTAGACAGAAGGAACAAAAAGAAAAAAAAATACGATCTAAAGTATGTGGGCAAGTGAATATATTTTTGACAGGTTTATCATGGCATGAAACAACATTAAAATACTACAGATGTTTGCTTTTGAGTCCCTGGAAGAGAAATGGCAATAATTTAATGTAGTCATTAGATGTAACTAAATATAGTATAAGCAAAAACAGTTTTATAATACTATTTCACAATTAAACTGTGGAAAAATCAAGTATTTCAAATATGTGACATTCAGATATATGATATATATGCCATATGAATATGACACACAGATATATATGACATAACCAGAGATATGACAGATATATGACAGACATATATCTTGTATGTTTTGATACAATAAAGGATTAAAATTTTTGTATAATAACTTAAATTTCAATTAAAAACCGTTTAAGAGCTCTAAGCTCAAAATTGTATTATTTTATAACTTTCAATAAAGGAGGATATTTGAAGTAGGAATATGTGAGAACTATAAAGGGAAAGGAAAGAAGTGGCATATTGTTTTTTTGCTTTAATGTAGTGATAGGGAACCTGCAGCCTCAAGACTTCATGTGCCCCTTTAGGTCTTCAAGTGCAACCCTTTGACTGAAACCAAACTTCACAGAACAAATGTACTTAATAAAAGGATTTGTTATGCAAAACTTGGACTCGGTCAAAAGGCTGCACCCAAGGACCTAGAAATCAGCAGGTACCCCACCCCTGCCTAGACTAGTAGGGATAGCAGGACTGAGAATACATAACTGGTCTCTTGATTCCCAGTCGAATATTCTTTTTGAATATAACCTAAGGCCCATTTATGTTCCTTGTTCGGTCATTTTAGTCATGTCTGACTCTGTGACTTCATTTGGGTTTTACTTGGCAAAGATACTAGAGTGATTTGCCATTACCTTCTCCAGCTCATTTTACAGATGAGGAAACTGAAGCAAACAGGGTAACTGACTTACCCAGGGTCACATAGTTAGAAAGTGTCTGAGACAAGATTTGAACTCAGGAAGTTAAATGTTCCTGACTCCAGGCTCGACACTCTATTGACTGCAGTACCCAGCTGCCCATAGAAAAGTCTCATAGGAAATAACAATTAGCATACTTATTGTCCATTTCAGTTGTCAAAACTCTCCATTTATTTCTATTAAACAATATATTTAACATCATCCGAAGTACATCTGGTGTCCATAACTGAAACAAGTCATAAGTTCTTTCTTTTTAAGAAACTATTGGGCAGCTAGGTGGCACAGTAAATAGAGCACTGGCCCTGAAGTCAGGAGGAACTAAGTTCAAATGTGACCTTAGACACTTAACACTTACTAGCTGTGTGACCTTGAGCAAATTACTTAGCCCTAATTGCCCTGCCCTTGTAATAGGAATGTAAATTTAAAGATCTTCCCTGCCCCTAGGCTAAAGTGCACCTGCAGCCTGGGGTAGGAGGCTTGTTTTTCAGTAGATACTTTTTGATTGGCCAGTAGGCCCAAAAGGTTGTTACATTCTCTGAGCCAGGAGAAGGCTATATAAGCCCTGATGTGAGGCTTTGTTTGGGGGCTCACTTTGAGAAGTGTTCTGCGATTTGATCTGGATGCTGGGAAGCCGTTGTTGAGAGCCCCCCCCTCGGCTTTGAAAAACCCAGATGTTGAAACCCAGATGTTGATTTGGTATGGATGTAATGATTGGACAGTTTGGAAATCTATCTACTTGATCTGTCTCTGTCTTGATAATTCTGTCTGTATACTCTGAAGTTCGGGGTGCTGACCTTTTTCCCCGAACGAGGTAAACGATACATGTTTGACTGATTAAAGTAAGCTTGTTAACCCATTTTGAGTTGCTTTCCTTTATCAAAGCAGATCTAAGAACCTGTATTGGCAGCAAACCTGAGAACACTTGGGGTGCTTGCTGCTACAGCCCTCTCCCCTCCAAAAAGCAAAACAAAAAACAAACAAGAAACTATCCTCCTTAATATAAATAAGAGCCAGATTAATGGATTTACAATTGCCCTTCCCTATAGATTAGCCAAAATTGGAGCTTTTAACTGTTACAGAACAGCATCAAACATTGATATAAGGTATATTCTTCTTGGTCTTTATGAATGCAGGCTTATGGAATTAATTGTTGTTGTTCTTCATTCTTGAAGAGGACCAATGACATCACAAGGGTGACATCAGGACTTGCAAGTGAATTGAATTTAATTGAGGCAGGGCTGCGCAAAGTCATCAGTTTCATTTTCTCCTCCAGAGTCATCTGGGTCCAGTGGCAAGACATAGGTCAGGATAATTGGTGATGGCCCCTGATGCGGTGAGGGAACTTGCTTTAACGTCTTTCCCAGGTCTCACTTTGTCTAAGGCAATGCCCATTCTGTAAAGTCTAGGTAAGAATCGAGGCCCAAGATGGCCTAGTTTGCTTTCAAAATGAAGCAGTCTGGGAGGAGAAGACACTCAGTTTTTGGACAAAACAAATAATTGCTATTTACACTCACTTTGAGTCATCAAAACCCAAAACAATGGGAATAATATTTCTCTAGAGAATGCACATTACTCTGTTAGGGGTAGGGAGGGCAGGAACTTTTCTTCACCCTTCTCTTTCTTTCCTCAGCACCTACTGAGCACCTTATACCTCAAAGAAGTTCAATAATTAATATAGGCATTTAAATTCTATATAGTATTTATTTAAGCCCCAAATCATGAGATTATACTACAGGTAAAACATAATTTCAATCATATCCTTTCTATATTTCAATTCAGGAAGCACTTACTAGGTTCCTACTGAGTTTATGGTCATGTACTTAACACTAATGATGCTAAAAATTATTAAAAACAAAACAAAACAAAATCTAACTCCCTACAACTATGTGGAACAATTGATAAAAATGCTGTATCTAGAATAAGAAAGCCATCAATTAAAATTTGCCCCAGACATTTGCTAGTAATATGACCCTGGGCAAGTTACCTAAAGTCTGTCTGTCTTAGTTGCCTCAACTATAAAATGGGGATAATAACTACACTTATTTTGCAGGTTGTTTTGAAAATCAAATGAGAAAATATTTGTAAAACTGCAATGTCTGGCTCAGAGTAGGGCCTTACTTTCCACAAAGGAAATACATCTTAATGGGAAATATTCATGTAATAAACTCCCATGCATGAGTCTTAAGAAAATTTACTGAGTGCTAAATTTTGTTTTTTAGTGCTCAATATTATATATCTACATAGATATATATGTATATGTCCATGTATTTGTGTATACCTTATAGAAAGTATGTTAAATAGCTTTTATTCCAGCGATGGGCAACTGTAAGGGTTATGGGATTTAAAAATCTTCCATGCCCCATTGGACCTGCTGATGTAGCAGGAAGGGGCGGAGCAAGAGGAAGTGGAAGCCAAGTTAGAGTTCCTGCCGTGGCTAGCAGTGGCGGCGATGGCGGCAGCAGCAGCAGAGGCAGCAGCATCGGAAGCGTGAACCCCTTTTTGAGTCAGCCAGAATTTCTGCTAAGGACTCCTGCTGAGGACTGCCAGGGACCAGAGCTGCTGGGAGCACGCTTCCTGGATGCTGGTTGGTTGCTGTGAGTGGGGAGAGGAGCACCTTTGCCTGAGGTAGCCTGTTCTGTTCTAAAGGCTTGAGAATGTGGGTGCTTTCTACTTTATCTATCTGTGCCAATTTCATAACTACTCTGATGGCTTTCACTTTCTGGTTTTGGGACTCAGTCTTTTGGTATTTTAAGAAATGTTCCAGCTTTATTGCTCATATAGAAAGCCTGATATATTTTGTGATGGATAACCACATCAGCATATTTACAATTTCCATAGGCATTGTGAATATTGCATTGCTGATACAGCAACCTACTTCCTCAAGGCCACATGTGGCCGTCTATGTCCTCAAGTGTGACCCTTTGAGAGTGAAGTTTGTATTCAGTTAAAAGGCTGAACTTGAAAACCTAGAGGGCCACATGTGGCATCAAAGCTGCTGGTTCCCCACCCCAATACCATTTTTCAGGAAACAAGTAGATAGAGTGTTATACTTGAAGAAAGGAAGACCAGATATGAGTTTGAAATGGACAAATACAATGGACATGACAGCAAAACCAATTATAATTTGATAGGAGTGTTTATTAACAAGCCGGTGACTGCCTCCCAATAGAGAAGACAGCACTCAGTCTGCTGTAAGATACACTTATATAGAGTTAGGTGTTGCTAATCAACAAAATGTGGTTCCAACTGGGGTATAATGCCATTAATGCCTTTCTAGTGAAGCCTTGATTACCTAGCAAAGCCCTGGATACAAACATAAACAGACCTGAATCTGGGGCATGTTTCTAGCAACACAGGTGAAATGTTCTCTCACTATTATGGCCTAGTAGGTGGTTTCCAGGGACCCTAGTAGGGGTCCCTCTCTAGCAAGTTGCAACTGGGGGGGGGGGCTTTGGTGTATAATTTCTGGTGGGCACTTCAAGTTCAAATCATATCTCAGGAACTTGTTAGCTATTTTACTGTGCTATTCTATTAACTTTAGCCTGTCTCAGTGTCCTTATTTGTAAAATGTGGATGATATTAATATCTACATAGCAAGGTTGTTGGTAAGATCAAATGAGATGTTATGTATAGTGCTTTGCCAACCTTAAAAAAAACTATATAAATGATAGCAATTGATATTATTAGTCTTTTTACAACTGGTAATTTATTTGGTAACTAAAATAATTCATTTCAATGTTTCTACTTTATTGTTCTACAATGACTTAAAGTGGATACTATCCTGATAACACCTGTTGTACATTTATATCTCCCAAAATAGGGACTTTCAAAGTAATAGCACCCGGAAGAAGGAGATTACTTTTAGAAATATCTTTAATTAGTTAAAAAAAAAAAAGTTATGAGAGCAACACAGTACTCTCCCTGTTCAATCTCTCTTTATGGTTGTCCCATGAAAAGCAGGCTATGTTGAAGGAATTTTGAGATCAGAAATTTTAAGCCAAGGTACAAACAACTGAAACTTATAATTAGATAATTCTAGTTAACTATTAGCAGCTGTTTACTTGTCTAATATTTGTAGAATAGTTGGAGGATAAAGGTGGCATTTGGATATAACTGAGTAGAAGGCACAGGATTAAAGTTGTAGTGTTCTACTAAAACATTCAATTTATAGGGGGGCGGAGTCAAGATGGTGGAGTAGAAGCAGGAACTCCCCACCTTCCCCAATCCAAGTAAAAAGGGGACTCTGAACAAACTTTGGGGCTGCAGAACACACAAAATGACACAGAGAAGCTAACCTCCCAGTGAGGAAAGCCCTACAGGCTGGAAGGAATTGGCCAGCACAGCACTCTAGGAGCCAAGGCTTTAGCCCCAGGGTGGGCCTGACCAGCCACTGGCTGTAAGGATTCCAGATCAGCAGCAGCTGTGGCCATTTCCAGATTTATCAACACATAGATGCAAAGGACAAAGTGAGAAGTAAGTGCAGTCTGGATTTTGGGACCCAGTAAGTGGGATTGAGATGCCAGCGCCATGTGGCAGCTTCAGCTCCTGCCCTGCAGAGTGTAGGGGGACCAAGCAACCAGTCTGAGGGGTAATCGCTCTTGCTTTAACCTGCTTGGATATGGATCGCAGTCTAGGGTGGAGGTCCTGATGGGTGTGTGTCCAGCTTTCCAAAACATGTGGAGACCTCAGAGAGGGCACCCATCTAATACCACTGGCAGCTGAGAAAACCCCAGCATTTGGGACAAAAGCTCCCCTGTCTGGTGGCAGAGTCCTACTGTGGCACAAAGACAGGGGTCAAGGAACTGAGGGGCGACATGACCAGGCAAAGGAAACAAAGCAGACAGAAGATTCCAACATGAAACTCCTATTTTGGGGACAAAAAGGAGCAAAGCATGGAACAGGAGGAAGACAGTGAAGTCAGAACTCCTGCAACAAAAGCTTTAAAGGAAAATATGTGCTGGTTACAGGTCATAGTGGACCTTAAAAAGCAGATAAGAGAAGTGGAGGAAAAATTGGAGAGAAAAATGAGAACAATGCAAGAAAATTATGAAATGAGAGTCAACAGCCTGACTGAGGAAAATTAAACCTTAAAAAATAGACTGACTCAAATGGCAAAAGAGGCTCAAAAAGGCAGTGGAAGAGAAGAATGCCTGAAAAAGCTGAATTTGCCAGAGGGAAATAGAATCTCAAAAGTTCGCTGAGGAGAATCATTGCTTCAGAATTAGATTGGAGGAAATGGAAACTAATGACTTTATGAGAAATCAAGATGCTGTTAAACAGATTCAAACAAATGAAAGAATAGTAGGCAATGTGAAATATCTCATGCGAAAAACCACTGAACGGAAAAATAGATCCAGGAGAGATAATTTAAAAATTATTGGATTACCTGAAAGCTATGATCAAAGTAGGAACCTAGAAATAATCCTCCAGTAAGTTCTCAAAGAAAACTGCCCTGATGTTTTAGTACCAGAGGGCAAAGTAGAGGATGAAAATCCACTGATAACCTCCTGAAAAAAATCCCAAAAAGAAACTCCTAGGAATATTATAGCCAGGTTCCGGAATTCCCAGATTAAGGAGAGAATATTACAAGAAGCCAGGAAGAAACAATTTGAATATTGTGGAAACATAATCAGGATTGTGGCAGCTTCTACACTGAGGGATTGAAGGGCTTGGAATATGATATTCCGGAGGTCAAAGGAGCTGGGATTAAAACCAAGAGTTACCTACCCAGCAAAACTGAGTATCATGTTTCAGGGGAAAATATGGTCATTAAGGGGAATAGAGGACTTTCAAGCATTTTTTCTGAAAAAGCCAGAGTTCAATAGAAAATTTGATGTTCAGATACAAGAAGCAAGAGAAGCATGAGAAGGTAAATGGGGAAAAGAAATCATAAGGAACTCATCAAAGTTGAACTATTAACATTCCTACATGGAAAAAAAAAACAATAAATTTAACTTACGAAACTTTTCTCAGTAGTTGAAGGGAATAGAAATATATGTGTGTGTGTATATACATACACACACACATATATGTATATATATGAGGGTATATGGGCATATGAATACATATGTGAATGTGTGTATATGTTTACAGGTATACATAGATAGAGGGCACAGGACCAATTTAACAGCAAGGGATGATACTTAAAAGGTGAAATTAAGAGGTGAGAGGGTAATATAATGAGAGGAGATGGCGAGAGACAGAATGGGGTAAACTATCTCATATAGTAGAGGCACGGGAAAATGGTTACAATGGAGGGAAAGAATAGGAAGGCAAAAGGGAATGGATCCACCTTATTCCCATTGAATTGGGCTTGAGGAGGTAATGAAATACACACTAAATAGGGTATCTCACCCTCCAGGAGAGCAAAGGGGAAGGGGATGAGAGGGGGAATGATGGAAGGGAGGGCAGGCTGGGGGGGCGGGAAGTTGGAAGAACCCACGTTTGAAAAGGGACGGGATCAAAGTAGAGAATAGAACAAGTGGGAGGTGGGATAGGAGGGAGGGAAATAGAGTCAGTCTTTTACAATATATCTACTATGTCATTGATTTGCATTAGCCACACATGTACAACCTATACTGAACTGCTTATCTTCCCAGTAAGCGTGGGTGACAAGGGAGGAAGGGAATGAATCTGGAATTCAAAGTTTTAAAATCAAATCTTTAAATATATATGTGTTTATATATATATATGTATATATATATACTATTATTAATACTATTTTACATTTAATTGGGAAATAAGATATATAGGCACTGGGGCGTAGAGATCCACTGGAAAAGTCGAAAGGGGTATGGGAGAAAATATGGGAGAGAGCAGATTGGAGGAGGCAATATCCTGTGGGACTGCTATTTTGGGGGCGTGGATAGGGGAAAAATGGGGAGAAATTTGTAACTCAAAATCTGGTGGAAATGAATGATGTAAACCAAGAGTTAATAAAGCATTTAAAATGGAAATTAAAAAAAAGATAATCTTGGGGCGGCTAAGTGGCACAGTGAATAGAATACCGTGCCTGGAGTCACAAGGCCCTGATTTCAAATCCAACCTCAGACACTTAACACCTACTAGCCATGTGACCTTGGGCAAGTCCCTTCACCCCATTTGCCCTGCCTTCCCCCATCCAAAATTTAAAAAAAATAGGGAGAGAGAATCTTAAATCTAATTGCAAGTATGGCATAATTGTAGACTTAAAAGTCTAATCTTGCCTCTGTTGCTTACTAGCAGTGAGACTTTTAATTTACACATGCTTATAATCTGTGTTCATAGAGGAAATTACCACACTAATTACCCATATCTTAATGTATAGAAATATATAAGTAATGAAGGAGAAATGCAGAGAGTCCTAATTCAGCTACTCAGATACCTCTTCCAGGATTACTATTATTAAAACTTAATTTAAATAATAAATATATCTCTTTATCAAAATGAAAAAAAACATTCAATTTACATGCATTCTCTCCACCCCCATAAATGTTTGTCATTTTCTTTCTTATTGTTAAATTTGAAAATAAAATTTTCTTTTAAGGCATATATGCCCAAATTCTAAAATGAGACATTATAAGTAATGTAAAAAGCCATTTAAAAAAAATGTTGCTTTAAAAAAATTCATTTATGAATTAACTTATGAAGCAAAATAATCATTTCCATAACATACTCTTATAAAAATCATTCATTGCACTTGAAGCTACAAATCTATTACATACAACTTTCTATTCCTTTTAAATATATAATTGTTATCATGTAAATTTCTTTTTTCTCTTCCCCCTTGAGATTATTCATATGCTCACACACATATACATCCATACACACATGTGTATGTGTAAAATCAGAATCTTGAATTTCTTTTGAACATATGTGTTTTTGTACTTAAATCAATTCAAGAAATATTTATTAAACATGATTTATGTCAAAAGTATGAGTTGGGAATATAGAAATGAAATGGCATAAACCTTGTTCTGAAGGGATTTGAGACTGACTTCAAATGGAATTAGGAAACATAAATTCAAGTTTCCTACTTCCAGAAATTTAGCAGCATGTCATTTTTTTTAAATTTCATTTTACATTATATGTTCTATTGAAGAGCAGAGTATAACAAAAAATGGAGTGATATAGCAAAACTCAGAATCATAAGTACTCTGGCTTCAAGTCTACCCACCCGCATCAAATGGCCACTGTCATTTGACCCTGACTTCTTTTGTCTTAGGTTTCTCATTTTTCAAGTTAAAATGAGTAAGTACTTAATAAAATAAGTCTCTCTGGATAATAGTAAAGAGCAAGTAAAGTACTTTGTCATCTGTTAAGTACTATATGAAACTAGGAGGAATGATGGATGGAATCCCGAACCTGGAGACAAGAAACGCTGAGTTTGCATCCAGTCACACTCAGCCAGCTGAGTGACACTGAGCAAGCAATTGAATCTGTGCCTGTCTCAGTTCCATCCTATGTAAAATAAAGATGATAACAGGGCTTATCACACAAGGTTGTTGTGAGGATAAAATGAGATAATGTTTATAAAAGATCACAAACCTTAAAGTGATATATAAATAACAGCTGTTATTATCATTATCATTATATTTAATTTATTATGATTAAACCATCATTTTTTCCTTTCTACCTTTTGAATGAGGAGTACCCATTTCAAATTGTAAACTTTAAACATGGCAGAGACCAGATGACTAATTTGTTCTTCTTTATTATTGTCTTACAAAACAGATCAAGACTAATGATACAGATAGTAGACACTTCTCAGTATACAGGTTCACCCAAGGCAATGGACATCTGTTTATGGGAGCACATGCTGTGAAAAGCCAAGATGGTATTATCTTTCATCTTAACAAGGACTGGAAATAGGAATTAACAAATTCATTTGGGAACTTTTTTTTCCCCTTTACACTTATTTTCTATCACATTATTTTCATTTTTTTCATTTATAGTAGAATGATTTTGGTATGAATAATGTGAGGATGAAAGTAACTCAGGTGAACATACTGTTCATATAAAAGGTGGAAAATATGGGATACCTACAATTATTATCTTTATATCATAAACCAAAAAAAATGCCATATTAAGTGAAGCCGTTCAAATCCACACCTTCTCAATAATCCCTAATTTTTGGGCTTCTTCCTTCCTCTAATTGGAGAGAGCCATTCAAAGAGTCCCTCCCAGATCCTCTATTTCAGCAGAGGGGTCCAAGCAGACACTTCATCATTTCCCTCCTCACTGTAGGACTTTATCATTCCTCTTAGCTAGGTACCTTCCACTACTTCACCCACCCTCAACTTTCAGTTTCTTTTTATGTGTTGCCACCTACCATTAGATTGAGAGATCCCCCTACTGTTTTTTTTTTAACCTTTGTTTGTATCTTTCCTCAACAATTTGCCAAGTTCATAACTTCTTCCCACAAGAATTTCCTATATCAATGACAGATCCTGCATCTATCCATATCCTTAATTTGATATCATAAAGTTTTTTTAATTATTCGTAGTAAAATGAGAAAAAAAATCCTCCATTCATTTGGCAATGTGTATTCTTTCAATCAAATCCAACTATTTATTTGGTGTACATGCTTAATAAAGGTTTATTGACTGACTGATTCATTTCTGGAGTCTGACAATTGTACAACAAGTAGAAGATAATGATAGTTGCCCTCTATGAGGCTGATTAAAGAAGTCATAATTCTCTGATTATTTAATCTATGACTTATAAATTTATGTAAATCTTTAAATATCTATATATTTAACTATAACTTATTACTGAAATAAGTGTTATAAATTATTTCTCTCACAGTTCTACAAGATGGTAAAATAAATATTATAAAAATCCTACATGTTATAAAACCCACACTCACTGAAGTTGTAATATTTGTCCATGGTTACACACATAATGAGTATGAGAAAAAGGATTTGAACTTGAATCTATTGATCCCTGTAGACCAATCAGGGATTTTATAGCTTTGTACCAGCTATGTCAACTAGGCAGCAGGATGAATAAATAGAGTTTTGGATCTGGAGTCAGGAAGACCTGAGTTCAAATCCCATCAGACAATAGCTGTGTGCTCCTGAGCAAATCACTTAATTCTTTCAGCCTCAGTTTCCTTATCTATAAAATGGGAATAACTAATAGCACATTCCTCCCAAGATTGTTATCAAGATCAATTGAAGCCATATTTGTAGTGTTTTGCAAACCTTAAACTACTAATATAGCAGCTGTTATTGTATCATTTGGTACCAGCATGATATCTTACAACTAGTAGACTGTAAAAAAAAAAAAAAAGTGCTGATATTTAAAAGTGTCTTGGATCAACTTAGAAGTGACCTATTCATATTGAATAATTTAAAATCATATGGATATTTGAACATGCAAGTTTAAAACAGAACTTGAGATTTTTAGCAACATAGGAGGTAGATGAGATTCTTAGAGGCCTTAGGACAATCACACCATCTCAAAAAGAGTGGTAGAAAAAGTATAAAAGATTGTAATTATGAATTACTATTTGTTGACAATATCAGTTATAAGTAAGGATAAAAAAACACATTATAATTGTTTTAACAAATATCTCAATGTATGATGGGGGTAGGCAGAGAGGTACTGTTTTTAGAACTACTCATATGTAATTTCCATGAAAGGAGGGTAACAAAATAGTCCAAAATAAGTCTCCCATCATAAAAAAAGGAACAGTAAAAGTAGTGAAGCAGTAGAATAAAACTACAAATGATGGCTATAAATATTCAGAGGAATTTAGGCTTCATTCCAAGATTTGTTACCCAGCTAAGCAGAGCATACTTTGGAGGACTAAAGATGACAAAAGATGGTCATTTGGCACATCACAATAATCAGAGGAATTTCTATAGAGAGAAATAAGCTTTGGTTAGGCCTTTGATATGCAAATCAAACTAGAAACAGAAATTCAACAAGGTAATTACTAGAAAATTTTACAGGAATGAAAGAGAAATCATCGACTCAATGTAGATTCTAAACATGGGAAAAAACAGTGAGGATATTTTAATAAACAAATATCTTAGAGGAGGTAACATAATAGAAGTTTGAGCTTGATTAACAGCTATCCCAATTAATTTCCATAAGGGTCTCCAAAGCAAAAATAATTAAGACTTGATTAACAAATAACTGAATGAGGGAAAAAGCAAAAGTGTCACATATCAAAACTAATAGAAAAAAATACAATTAAGATGATAGAATACAGATTTAGAGATTGGCTCTTTAGTAATGCCTGGGTCAAAGAACATGTCATAGAAGCAACAAACACATTAAAAGATAAATTTAATATAAATAGAAAATATCCAAATGCAAAACTACAGCATTTCAAAGATATAAAATTTATCTCTGAACTCATGTTAAACATGAAATGGGGAAAAAATGAGATTAGTTTGCCTGAAATTTTAAAATCAAGTTGTATTGCCCACAATGGGCAATAAAAAATGAACAAAATTAAGAGAGTAATTTAAAATAAAATGAAACCAAAAAAATAACTGAGGTATTAAGTCAAAAGAACAATAGTTAAAAATTAAAATTAACAATTAATTTCTCATACAGAGTAAAACACAGTTCCCATTTTTTTAAAAGGAGTGACTCACAATGAATGGAGAACAAATAAATAATCACAAATTCTTCTTTTTTTTGTGGTTTTGACTGTATATGTAATTTCAGCAATATAGGGAGGTCCCTTATAATAAAACTCTTTACCAATACAGGTTGGCAACTTTTCTAAAAATGGAATCTTTGGGAATTGGTTAGAATTCTAAAGAGTTTAAGTGACTTGTATAGGTTTACACAGCCCATGTATGTCAGCAGTGGGATTTGAATCCAGTCCTTAAAGACTCTTTCTAGTCTTTTACACATTTTTACAAATTTTCCTTTCATTTAATGCACATAAACACAAAAATTTCCAAATTAGTACACAAAACACAATGTAAATAAATGAAGAAAAGAAAAAAAATAAATTGCTCATTCATGAATCACCACGATGAAAGCAAAACAAAAAATATTTGTATTGACAAGTTATTTCTAACAAATATTTATACAGTACTTATGTTTATTTACACCCTACATGGTATTTATGGTTATGTAGCATATATATATTTTTTGAAAGAGAAAATGGTCTCATTCTACCCCATTTTTTTCTACCAGAAAAATATAGAACTAATTCTCAAACCACTTAGCAATGTGACAGAATTGGAGAATATTATCATGAATAAATATCTATAAAAAGAAAAAAAAGCAAATAGAATAAATATTAAATTTAAAGTAATTCTAATTAAGTTGGACTTATTTATGCCCCTATGGTTTAACATTAGTAAGACAACTGGCTTCATAAATCATATTAATAATAAAGCCATATGTTCAATTAGTGGAGAAAAAGTCAGTGAAAATATAAAACACCAATTTATTGTAACAAGATTAAATGTGTAGGAATAAGACTGCACCCACCCCCCCAAATGTTATAAATCATTAAATATGAGAGAAAAGGAACTAAAACAAATATGAGGTTTTACCTTATGCCTTTTAAATTTGCAAAAATAATAAGGAAGGGGTGGCCAGGTAGCACAGCGAGTAAGAGCACTGGCTCCAGTGTTGAGAAGACCTGGAGATCAAATACCAGGCTCAGACACTTAGCACCTACCCAGAAACACCTGGCTGTGTAACCTTGAGCAAATTACTTAACCCCAATTGCTTAGGGGCAGCCAGGTGGCTCAGCGAGTAAGAGCACCGGCCCCAGTGTTGGGATGACCTAGATCAAATCCGGGCTTGGATACTCAGCACCACACCCAGAAATAATAACTGGCCGTGTAACCTTGAGCAAGTTACCGATTGCTTTAAAAAATAATAATAAGGAAAAAAGAAAATAGTTATCATAACATTGGCTTGGTTGTAATATTTTTCTAATCATTTTGAAAAACAATCTAATTATTATGGGTTTTTCATACTTTTCAAGTCAATAATCCCACTATTGAGTATGTGTCCATGTTTGCCAAACACAAAAAGTCTCAATTAAAACAAAATATTCATAAAAAACACTTTTTGTGAAAAAAAAAACACTGACTTGAATGAGAATAAGATGGAAGATAAGACAAAAATCCCACACCAGAAAAAGAGCACAATGTGATAGGACAGCCAGTAAAAGAGGAAAAAAAGAAAATATGAATTCAAACCAGAATTGGAAGAGATTAGAGATAGGCTATTGGGGAAGGTAAAATAAAGAGTGATAAAGTTGGAAGTAAAGTTAGAAATAGGAAAATGCTGCAGGAAGTAAAAATGATCAAAATACAAGAAGAAAAAGCAGGTCAGCTGTGGAAAAAGAATCCAAAATGAGAGGCATCATTCTGAAAGAAAAGAGTCTAAAGTAATAGAAGGCACAGAGTCTAAGCCAATGGAGGACACATAGTCTAAAATAGTGGAGGAAATAGGAGAAAAAAGCAAGAGCGATTTTTTGGAAGAAAAGGAGGACATAGAGCCTAAAAGGATGGAGGAAATAGAAAGAAACAAACAAAAGTCACCTTATAAAAGCCAGAGAAAGAATTTCAGGATAAACCACTGGAGGGAGAAGAGGTAGTAGTCAATGTAACAGTGTAAGAGAAAGACCCAGAGCATACAAAATCAGAAGGAAAAGAGTTTCAGGTACCTAAGACTTTGCAACAGGAGCACCAACATGTTTCCAGAGCATTATGTCCACTTCTTTATGTGAAATTGGAGTCCAAGAAGAAAAGAAGGGGAATGTCAGCAGTGCACAGTGTTCGTTGTTGCCATGCTAAGTACAGCTGTTAAATAGGGAGTGGAGATGTCGGCTATAAATACCTGGCTTCAAAGACAGAGCAACCTAGGGATGTAACAAAACTATTTTAACTGTTTTCTGGGTTGGTACCTAGTTGGTACCTAGATGTGAACTAATTGTTCAGGACAATGCAAGGAGCACAAAAGACTTTTAATGAGATCAGGTTTTGTTTTTGTTTTTGTTTGTTTGTGGTTTCTGAACTTCAATTCCATTGAGGATTTGTTTACAAAGACTGGGTGTACTTATTTAAACCTTTCAAGAAAGACACCACACAACAAATAATTCTTTTCACAAAAAACAAAAACAAAAAAAAAAACCCCACTATCCTAGAAAGCACTCCAGTTGGGTCCTTAACCAGGATCTAAAAAAAGTAAAAATGAAGCTACATAATATAATGGGGGGAGAGGAACTGAGGGATTAAGTATGACTACTTTTGACACGCTTAGAACTTTGCTCTTTCATTTTATTTTGAGGCCTTTTTCTTTTTTATGCATACTCAAATACTGGGAAATTTCACTTAGCAAAACCCTCATCAATAAAACTTCATCTGCTATCTTCTGAGTATTTAGAAGACAATGAACTCTACTGTTTTCACTCTGTGCCTAATATGATCTAAATAAAACAGGAAACAATATATTTTCCCCAAAATATGGAAATTTTTAATTCCTTTTGTGAAAGCCTACCTTTGTAACAAAGTTTCTTGATCAGTTTAAAAGAAAAAAAAAGAGATATTTGCTATTACTTTGGGAAGAAAAACTACGAGGATGAGGCCTTTACCTGATTTATTTGATTGTAAATATTTGGCTCACAGCACAACACTCAGTAGAATTTTATTACTGTGAATGAGGTCATGCTGTAATTCATTACACATATTTAAAAATAAAATAGAAAAAAATAAACAATTTTATAATTTGTTCTGTTTTATTCAGTACAAAGGAGAAAAAAAATTACTCCTTTGGGTCTAAAGATATCTTTCTAAATTCCATTATTTTATTTCATATTTGGGAATACAGCTAGGAATAAGGAAAAGATAGAATCAACAAAGTGATTGACAGTTTAAAAGTACAATTTTAATTTTTTGATTTTGTAAGAATTGTATAAAGCCTTCTTGGCACATGGAAATTTTATTTACATAGAATTAGAAGCATTAGCCCTGGGAGGGATACCATGAGTGGGATGAGGGAAGTAGAATTCAAGGAGTTGGCCAAAATGAAACCCTCAGGTAATTCTGCAAAAGCAAAGAATATATTTTTATTTTAAAATGGCACAATAGTACCTGCATCACCCTTGCTGTTCCACCTTCATCTCCCAAGATCATCTCAGCATATATTAATAGGGTCTTATATAACTTTGACTCCCATGGAAAATGCTCAAACTTCATAGAGTGGTTCCAAATGGCAGTTTGGTCACCATAGCAAGTAGCAAACCATGAGACAGGGACAATCTAATGAGCCAGTCTTTGCCAACTTCTTAGCTGTTGAGCTTTCATTTTGTCCTTTAATAGTTCTGATGACACTGAAAGCAAGCATGAAGGTAAATAATTTGTAACAGTGCTTTGTGGGTGATAACACCTATATGATAGACAGAGGGAGATAATGAATTATTGCTGCTGCTACTGATATTGATACTACTATTTGTAGTAATAATTGTGGATTCTAGCTACTCTCAGACTGATCTTAGGAAAGGATGGAGAGGGGTGGGAAGGGAGAATCATTCCTTCTTTCTTCTCTCATCCTATTATTGCCGTATTTTCACAGATTGCTCCAGATTCACTATTTCAGTTTCTTTAGTTTCAGACTACACTCTGAAAATTATTTCAATACACTTACCTCTAAATAGGCATGATAATAGCAGCTCAAAGGAACAAAGAAGATATTTTTAAAAATATTACCTAACAATTGAAATTGAGAAGTTCACTCCTTTTAGGACTTTCACTGGATTGGAAGAAGTAGAATATTAATGTTAGATATACTGATTTGTTTTGTTTTCAGGTATTGAATTCTGTGTATCTATGCCTAGATATATAACTTTATCTATATATAGTTCATACACTTTCTATCTATATTCCTATCTTTCTATCTAGAAAATTCATTCTTTATAATAGTTCCAACCCAATAGAATCATTTTCCCAAGCCTAGAGTTGACATTCTTGAAAATAGTAATCAGTTCAGCATGAAGTACACACTGCTTTGATCAATAAATGATAGTTGATGAAATTGACAATTTCATTTAAGTTATGAGAGTTTGTAAGTGGAGTTAAGTTCATTAAGAACATACTTTATTAGGGAAAAGTCCACTGTTCCATATCAATGCAGTTTTATAGTTAGCAGCTGGCAGCATAAGTTGGTGTTGGAAACTATTTTATTAGTTTCCATTTTTCTCAGTATCTTGCCTATTTCCCTAATTTTGTTTCATCTGTACCAGATATACTCAGTCAGTATGTGTACATTTCCCAGGCCTCCCTCCCCACCAAACCCTCAAACCACATTTTATAATTTGAATCAAATCTTACTAGTTCTTCAAATCTTTCTAATTTGACTTGATTTCAAGTACTCAGCATAGTGATTATATTTTATTGAATAAATGAAAGTAAGTGTAGGATATACATTCATTTAAAATAGGAAAATAAAATATGTCAGTTAAATGAAAACTTTTGATTTATCCTGGACAATTGGATCTAGTTCTGGATATCATCCTGGAATACCCAGGATTTGACTGCACCAGTAGAGCAGCTTAATTTTTGGATTGGAAAGTCCACTCAGATCCTATCAGTGGTGTGTTTACTAAATTAAATTCAAGAACCAGAATTTATTATTAATGATTTTAGCCTGGTATTAGTGTAAATACAGCTTTCATCCTATTAAATCCTAGGTGTTCTTGGTTAATCTATGACATATTTTATACAAGTATTGGAATCTCTAATGGGCACTGAAGATATCTAAAAAGCTCACTTCATGGGAAATGAATGAGTACCAATGTGGAAACACCTGCACTTGAACAATATATTCATGGGAGGATCTGTTTTTAGTTCTCTATCAAATTTATAATGTTGCTTATCTTTTTTAGCTATTGATCACAAGTCAATGGTAACTTTTAATCACCACTTGTAAAACTTGGACATGACTTCTCTAAATCTCTAAAGCTGTTTAAACAAACAAACAAAAAAAACTCTTGCATAGATTTTGTAAATTAAAAGTTGCTGTTTGTGCTATTTGATTCTAATTTAATAGCAGATAGAGGCAACATGTCAAAGATATCCTAGTTAAACTTGGGGAAATTTGCTTGTAGGACAATGAATAGTTTTGATTTGGTTTTGATTTGATTTTGATTTTTTGATTTTGATTTGGCCCTTAGAAGGTAGCAAGGTATCAGCAACATGCTATCTAAGGAACAGATCTCAATCCATCTCCTCGGGAATTTTCTGTTGTTGTTCGGTACAATTCTTTTTATCATAATTTATGTGACAAAAATACTAATAGTTATAATTCAGGTTAGTGAGGGAGATTATGTTTTAAACTTGTCAGTCATTCAACTACATGTATTTAACCCCCATTGTGTGACAATTATTGAAAACTATACATAAACACTGAGATTCTGAAAGGCCAAAGCAGGTATAAAAAGACAGGAGCAATGTCACACTATACAAAGCTCACTGAATCTATAATTGAAGGACCTGGGTTCAGATCTCAACTCTGCAATTTAAGTGGCACAGCAGATAGAGAATAGGACTTAGGGTTAGAAGATTTGAGTTCAAATTTGGCTTCAGATAGCTGACTCTTCATGACCCCATTTGGCATTTTCATAGGAAAAGTACTAGAGTGGTTTGTCACTTCTTTTTTCAGTTCATTTACAGATAAGAAAACTGAGGCAGGTGAGATTAAATAACTTGCCCAAGGTTACAAAGCTAGGAAATGTCTGAGGCCAAATTCAAATTAGGTCTTCTTGACTCCGGACTCTGTGTTCTATTCACTGAGCCCCCTAACTGGGGATTGTAATGACACCTGCCTCCAAAGGTTGTTCTTAATGAGGATCAAATGAGTTAACTTATATAAAATGCTGTACAAACTTCAAAGAGATCAATAAATGCTAGACACTAGTACTTTTACTTTTACCACCACCACCATCACTATTACTACTATTATTACTACTGCTGCTACTACTACTATTAGTGCTACTATTACTAATACTACTGCAGCTACTAATACTATTACTAGTACTACTTTTACTAATATTACTACTGCTATTGTTACTACAATTACTTCTACTACTACTTGGTAAATCTTTGCCAAGTTACCTAGCCTTTTTAGTTCTAAATTTCTACATCTGTAAATTTAGGAAGTTGAATTACATGATATCTCATGTCCCTTTTAACCCTAATCTCATTAGAAAAAGTTATTGTTCTAAATATTCATTCTGTTCCCTTTCTTCACAGAATCTTGGTATTTAGGAGCTTAAGGGATAGAATAAAGGGGTCCCTACAATAACAAGGAGAGGCTAGGTAATCTTTAGGGAAGCCTAATTGCAGTAGAAATAAAGAAGATAGCAAGAGAAATAACTGTCTGTTAACTGCAAAGTGAGTACTCAACCAGACATAAAGGGGAGCAGAGAATGTCATGAATAACGATCAGCTTAGTCAACTTAGAAATGTGATGTATGAATTTTGTGTAGATGAAAAATGGATGTTGCATTCAGGATATCTGAATATGTAAATAATATGAATGTGCATTGCATTGCAACATTAAACATTACAAATATATATGCATACTATATAAAATGCTATACTATGTAAAGATTCTTGATAGCAAAAATGGAAAAAAATAGATCTTCAAATTCTCCACTGATTTTTTAAAGTGAAGAGTACTAAATATTTAATGCAGATAATTTTTCTACAAACTCTAATGTTTCATGAAAGTGAGATTCTTTTTTCAGTATAATGTCAAATGAATGGTAACAGATTTTAGAGTAAGGGAGACCTGGGTTTGAATTATATCTCTAACATTTACTTTCTGAACCTAGACAAGTCACAGAACCTCTCTGATGCCAGATTGAAAATGGAAATACAATAGAACCTACCTTGTAGGATTGTTGTGAGGTTCAACTGAAATAATTCTGGAAAATGTGCAAAGAGGAAACCCTTTATTAAGTGTTAGTTTGCACTGATTCTCAGTTTCTTTGAACTGTATTAATGTTACTTGGAATAAAAGATATAGAAAACAACTTCCCACAAATTATTCTCTAAACCTCAGTCAAAGTTGGAAAGTATTGCCCTGTCCTACAGTTTATAGCCTAGACATTTAATATATATTAATTTTTATTAACATTATTGATTCATTGTCTCACACACTTTCTAATTTTATCCAAAACAGTTTGTTCAATGCTATTTGGACAAATCTAAATAACCAGATTTGCCAACGTGAGTATATTTATCTGTTTGGCACAAATACTTGTTGCTGCAGAAAAATTCTTTAAATATCATATTATCTATTTTTCTACTGCTCAGGTTTTGTCAGTTTGGCAGGTGAATTATAATAGAAGTGAGGAAGTTTAAGAAGGCCTGTATGTTATCAGTGCTTTAATTGTTGGCACTCAAAAGTAGCTACCTACAGAAGCAATGGCATGAATGGTGCTTGGCAGACTCTCTTTCTAAACTAACTCTCACTTCTGTCTTAGGGAAATGATCCAGTCAATTTGTAAGCAAAAGCCATGCTGTCCAAACAGATGGGAAGGGGCAGAGATGGCCAAGAGGCCATGTATTTATATGAAATGTTGATGCTGTGGGAAGCATTCCTCTGAGAACATCCAAACAGCTGTCTGGTTTAGGTTTGGGAGAATATTCTTAGCTGATTAGCTTCTCTCATGCCTACCTCATAAGTAAGAATGTCCTTATTATTTGGCCTTAAATTATAGTTGTTATATGTTTCTCTATTCTGAATAATAGAATTTTGAACCAACTGTTGTTGATTTAGTTGTGGAATTGCTAAATTCATCCTAAGAATAATTTTCCTTTAAAATAGAAATAGACACATTAATCAATTTAAAGAATATGTTTCTTTGCACTAAAAGCCAAGAATCATGTCAAGAATCTTCTTTTCTATGATCAGTTTCTCACCATTGTTACAGTTCATACTATACTTGTATTATTAATACTGTTGATGGCTGGTATACTTTTCTTTAAAATCTTGTGATTTCTTTTTATTTCTTCTTAAATATAGCATATGTAACTGTGATGTCAGGAAAACAACCAAATCAAAAATGACAAAATCAAAAGTGACATGAAATTAAAATCTTGAGAATCAAGATTTTTCTCAGTAGGAAAAATTAGATTAATTGGTTAGAGATTCCCTCATCTAGTTCTACAATGTTATGCTTTGCAGGATAGCAAACACATACCTATGAATAGCCATTATTGTGCTTAGGGCAAGGACAAGTGGAATAAAACTTACCCTCAATTAATTGAGCTTTGGGAAGATAGTATAGATTCCAGGAAAACCTGAGTCCATAGATGGAATGACTGCCATTCAGGGAAGGAGAGAGGTGGGAAGCATGGTGGACTGGACTAGGAAGCAGCAAGAAGAATTTTCTTATTTTACGTAATTATTTTACTATATAGTAATAATAGCTACAATTTATATATTGCTTAAATGTCTGTAAGGTACTTGACAAATACTATCTCACTTTATCCTTAATAATCATGGGTGGTAGATGTTGTTCTTAGTTTCATTTTACAATTGAGAAAACAGAGACAGAGGTCAAGGGTCGCACAACTAAGTGTCTCAGACTAGATTAGAATTCATGTCTTCCTCATTCCAGGCTTAGTGCTTTACCCACAGGCCATCTATATGCCTCTGGTGCTGAGCTTAATTCTTCTGAGGGTCTGCAAGTGCTGTCAGTGTCCTCTGAATTTTAGAAGGCTTGGGAAAAGCCAGGGTGATACCTCTCTAGTTGCTGCTTTGCATGAATGAGAGAAAACCCTTTTCTTTATTACTGTTGAAAGCAAAGGAGAAGACCATTCTGCAATGAATCTCAAAGATTTTCACTGCATTTAATTTCACTTTTTACCACACTTTGCAGGTCAAATCATTTGCCAAATTTTTATATTTATATGTTTTTGAAAGATTTTGAAATATTGAAAGATCTTACAAATAAGTCACATTATGTATATCTTTTAGAGAATTTGAACATTTATTGAATTACCCTCTCAAGTTTTAGGTGCTAGTTTTACAAAAACACTCACGAACAAGGAGATTTTCAATCTACATCTTCCACTGGAGAAAAGAAACTCAAATTGATGGTAAACATAAAATGAGGGAGAATTCAAGTTCACTATTTGGCTAATGTCAAAAATCTCATGTAGATATTTATATAGAAGTGATATAAAAAGTGGAAGAAAAATTCAAAACCAAATAATATTCCAGATTTAAAAATTCATATTACCCTATACACTAAAAAGGAGACCAAGGCAACTTGTGGTGTTAGGTCTGGAGTGAGAAGATCTGAGCTCAAAGACAGTGACAGACATTTACTTGCCATGTGACGCTGGGAATGTCACTTAACCTCTGTCATACCCCATTTGCTCAACTGTAAAATAACAATAAAAAATAGTACTTATCTTACAGGGTTGCTATGAGGATCAAATGAGATATTTCTCAATTGCTTAGAATAGTGCTTAGCACATAATAGGTGTTTTGTAAAACATTCTTTTCCTTTCCCTCAAAGAAGGAAAAGATCTACAGCAGTTTCTTTTATATGTGAAGTAACAAAGAACTAGAAGCAAATGCGTAGTCTTTAGTTTGGGAATGTCTGAATAATATATAAATATAATATTATATTATTGTGTCATAATAAATGATGAAAGATATTGCTACAGAGAAACCTGGGAAGACTTACATGGACTGTTGCAGAGTGAAGTAAGCAGAACTAGGAAAGCAATGTACATAATATAAACATTGTAAACATTAATAATTTCAGAAGTCTTCAGAAATCTGATCAGCAAAATGACTAATCATAATTTGACTAAATTTATGATGAAGAATAATACCCCCTCATTACAAAAATATTATGGACAGAATGATACATGCATTTTTGGACATGGTGAGGATAGGATATTTTTTTTGTTTGATTATGTGTATTTATTACCAGGATTATTTTTTCTTTTCTCAATTTCGAAGGAAAAGAGGAAGAAAAGTAATTGCTGGAAAATTTGAAAGAAATATATAGAAGAGAATAGAAGAAATTTCAAAAGAGAACACAGACAAGTAAGGCAATGTTCATACACCATGATATATAAATAGGGAGATATAGAGAGAGATAGGTGATAGAAACACATTTGTGTATCTATTTGTTTATAATACACACACATAAATGTATGTTTATATGTGTTAATGAAATAGAGATTTAAAAAAAATCACACATTCCAGTAGCATGGTCTAAACTACTAAATAAGTGGGAGAATAAAAAATATTTGATAATTATTTGTTGAGATGTTCTTGCATGTAATGGGCTGATCTGACTAGAGATCCATATTCCTATTATAACAAAAGTTAAAATGCTAACATTTAAAGTTATTTAATTGACTTTTTACATTTACATTTACAAATAAAATTCATGTTTTTTTAAAATTCCATTCTTATTGCCAACAGGCATTCACATTCATTCAAGATATGAATAAAATCTCCATTTTTTGGTGTTTTATGAGGAATGCACATTAATTTTGTCAATAATGGTTTGGTAACATATAAAATAGTGAAAGAGGAAGAACAGATGCTTTCTTGTGAGGTATGCTTAAATGGCAAAATTAATAATGTAGTTTAAAATGTATTTCTGTTTTATAATAATTCTATTGAAAATGGTATTTCTAGCTAAGGAAGACTATCTATTAATGGTAAATCAAAGCTCCAGGGAATATTAATTGTATTGTGAAATACATCTATTCTAACTCTGTAAATAATAACTTCAGTTTACAGTTTAAATCATTTGATTTCTAAACACTTTTCTTAGACTACAAATGGAATATCATTTTGGTTTGGGGCACTATATTCCAGGAATAATAAAAATTAAAATGAGCTATATCAGGAGGTGGTGAGTTCTTCCTCATTGGAATTCATAAAGAAAAGGTTGGACAAATATCTGCCCAACATATAATAAAGAGTATTATTTTCAGGTATGAGCTGACGCATATATTTACTGAAGTTCCTTCCAACCTTGAATTTTTATTATCCTGTGTTATATTTCTGTTGAATTCTTGGTCAACAGATGAACCCCTCAAAGAAAAAATCAGCAGATAGAAATGGAAGAGAGAATCACTTGGACTTTCCAAACCCATGATTCTTTATCCTGAGTAACCCCTCCCTTATGCTTGGGAAAGCTGGCACTGACTTCTCATTACCTATTTGAGATTTTACAGGACTTAATGAAGGCAGCTTCTCAGTTTCATGTATTTCAAATGTTGTTCTTCTCTTTCCTTTTTTTTTTGGAGGGGGGTAGCAAGGCAATTGGCCTTAAGCAACTTGCCCAAGGTCACACAGCTAGTAAGTGTGACAAGTTTCTGAGACCATATTTGAACTCAGGTGCTCTTGACTCCAGGGCTGATGCTCTATTTACTGTGACGCCTAGCTGACCCAAATGTTGTTATTCTCAAATCACTGCAAAGGAGACCAATGCTTCTCTTCACTTCCCTCCTCAATCATGCTTAAAGCTAAAATAATCAGTCTCTATAAACTATGAATTAGTTTTTCATGATATAGTCAATTTCCTTGAAATGGTACCTGACATACTCTAGTAAAACTGTCTCAATGGATGGTCTAAACTAGATTGAGGGCAATCAACAGGCATCAAACCTATAGGTGAAGTAGGGAGATGTCTTCCCTAAGCATGTGAAGACTTCCCTTTTTAGAATGGGCAAATGAAAACAATTTGTCTCAACAGTCATGAGGGCAGCTGAAGTAGGCACTGTGGAATGCTTAGAACTTGGTGAGACATGAAAGCCACCAAAGTCATTCACTGCATGCCAGGCCATCATCAGTCATCTCGACATTTGTCTAGACAATAGATTTCAGTGACTGTGGAAGAGTGAGGCTCACTACTTTGTGTAACTCTGCTTGATCTAAATCCAATTTATGTGCAAGTCATGACATTAGTCCATGATATCATTGGTGCTCTTTGAAAAAAAACACAAACCAAAAGAACAACATCCAATAAAGATCAATTCATTGAGACAAGATAGAAGTTGATTGAAATAACAATTCATGTAGTCTATTGAAAGAAATGGAAACAATACCTTTTCATCCATCCTAATGCATACATTTTTATGTACAATATATATCTTTGTTAAACTTTTTAAAGGAAATTAATTTTTCACATCAACTCTTTGTACCTCATTTAAAAATATTTATTTTTAATATTTATTTTTAAGTTTTAAGTTCCAAATTTTCTCTCCCTTTTCAGCCCCTCCTCCACCAATTGAGAAATCAAGCGATATGATATTCACTATATATGTGAATTCACACAAAAGATTGTCTCAACTTCTTCCCCCAGCACACACAGAAGCAACAATTTGGCCTTTGAGAACTCAAGAAGAAAAAATTCCTCTATTTCCCACTCCTACATTGACCAATGGTAGTTTCTCAAGTTAATTTTATTCTACTGAGAGACTTAGTAAAAAGTCACAGTGGGAAGAGCAATGATTCTACACTAGAGTGCCTGTGATCAAGTCCTGACACTGAGAGTTATTTACTTTGTGACTTTGGTAAAGTCTCCTCTATGGATGTCAGTTTTTTTTTTTTTAATAAATAAAAGGGGAAACAGGGATCTTCGAAATACTTCTCAGCTCTAGATCGATGAATCTATGAGAGAAAATCAAGCTCTGACATGTAGACACATGTTTTTTTTAATGTTGGGTTAGTATTTGCTAGAGAAATCACTATAATGTTGTATCAATTTGATGTCAAATACCAGGAAGAAAACTGGAAAATTATCTATGACAAACATCTGCAAGGCTGACTAAATGTTTTAGTTTCATCTGGATTTTTGGCATGATGCTGACACAGCCTATGAAAATTCACAAAATATCTCTGTAATTCATAAATGCTCAATTTGAGATTAGTGAGTTTGTGAAACCAAGAATAATCATAGCAAACATGCTGGTAATTTAAAGGCTTAACCTATAAAGAAAATATATCACTTTCTTCCTAAATGTTAACTCTTGTCTGAAAATGAAAAGTGCATCCTGTAGCAATAAAACCTACCTATCATCCCAAGAATACAAACTTATAACCATGCTTAGGATGGAATATAACATTTCATGCTCCTTCTCTTGTGTGTTTGGGGGGATAGGAGGGATGAAAGAGGACCTACTCTCAGTGTGAAAGTCACCTAAGTTTTTTTTTAATGTATTTACTTTTGGTTTATAACATTCAGTTCCACAATCTCTTGAGTTCCAAATTTTCTGCACTTTCCTCTCTTCCCCCCCTTCCCCACCTGCCCATGGAGGCATGCTATCCATTATAGGCTCTACAAATACTTTTGCATTAAAAATTGGTCAAGTTGTAAACAAAAGTTATAACCAATGGAGTGAACAATGAGAAAGAAGGAACAAAACAAAACACAAAAGAGTGAGAGCAAATTTTTTCCTTCAATCTGCATTCAGATTCTGTAGTTCTTTCTCTGGATGTGGATAGCCCTTTCCATCATGAGTCCTTTGGAGTTGTCTTATACCCTTGCATTGCTGAAAGGAGGCCAGTCTGTCAAAGTTAGTCATACAATGTGTTTCAAATTCTGCTATTACTTTCAAAGTGGAAGAAAGTAAGGGGATTTGTGAAGTCAAAGATAGGATCACTCTGTGAGAAACATAGTGTCCATGGGAAATGAGAAAGTTGGTTAACTGGGAGGCCAGTTTCATGAAGCCTTCCTTATTATGAATATTGAAGTCATCTTGGATTCCCGGAGAAACTGGGTAGATGAGAAAATAGTGAGCCAAATTCTGAACTGAGCAAGAAGGAAGAGCCACCTGCAGGTCCAAGAGAGGGTGATATAGTAGGATTGGTGCTTTGAATATTAAAGGAGGGGAGGGTGCTGTATGATGTTGACAGGAGGAGGGTCTGTAAATTGCAGCAGGATAAAAATAATATTTCAGCTTGTCCTCCTGAGACTATATGTAAGAGGAAACTTAAAAAGGAGAGACTTGCTTTTGGAGAGTATCACAAGAGATATGGTATTTTTAAAAGAAAGTTAGTTTTCAATGAACTTTCAGTTTTTATACTCATGGAATCATCTTAAAGCTTTCCCAAGTAAAGCTGAAGTGATTGATACCTTGACACCTCACTTAGGATGATTTTCATGCTTTGAAAAGAGAGTGTTCTTAAAAGCAGCTTGCAGCACTTTAACATTCAATCCTAAATCTCACATCTTTTCTTACTAAGAGAATCATTTTAAACTCTTGAAAAATTCAAGTGTTGTTGAAAGAAAGCTGGATTTGGAGGCAGAAAACCTTGGATTAGAATATCTGCTCTGACACTAACTACCTGTGTGGCTTGGTGAGCCATTTAAATTTTCCTGGCTTCAATTTCTTTACCTATAAAATGAAGGAATTGGATTAGATGATCCCAAGGTTCTTCCAGTCCTTAATTTGTGATCCTATGATCTATAAGTACATGAATGTATTTAATGAGAAAAGATAGTGATTTCAAGGGCAAAAACAACATCTAGAGCATAAGCCAGGGTGCTACTTCAATCAGGGCAGGGCAAGTTCTTGACCAGTTAAGAAGATGATGACAGAAGATTTAAAAGAATCTTCAACCTTAAAACAGAATCCTTAAACTCTCTCAGAATGATGATTTTGTATGGGTTTCTTTTAGCCCCAATCTCTCAAGGTGAGGTGAGTTAGATTTTATTTTTATCCTTAGGCTTCTCTTCTACATGTTCAGGAAGTTTGTTCTCTTGGCATCAATTTGAGCCACCACAAATTTTATTTCCCTCTTTTTAAGGTTTTATTGGCTAGTACCCCTTATTCAATATACTCATCTAAAAATATATCCGTTTTTACAAAGTAAAAAAAAAGTAACAAGACCAAACATATAAACATTTCCCCCAAAAATCTGGGGAACAACTATCCACCGCATGCATATACCACCTTGTCTTTCAGGAGGGCAAAGAGATTAGCCTTCAAAATTTACTACATAGCATTAATAGCTGCAAGTTTAAGTTCAAAGCTTCATTCTGCTACTATACTATATTATTGTTCCTTAAGGCTTCCCTTCTGGGATGATTATAGCAAACAGTCCTGGACTTCAAGATCTCGATGACTCAAACTTCCAGGTGAAAGGGTCCTTTCCTTCAACCTACAACTGAAAGGCACAAAATTAATAAGATCGAAACTCCAAATTTATTTCTCAGAACCACATGGCCTAAGGGGGAAAGGATCAATGACCTTCAGGACCTGTTCCCCTTAGTACATGGTGCCACCCAATGGGAATGAGTCAGCTATTAACCCCTGGTTGTAATTGCACAAAAGAGACCAACTAAGCTAAGGTAGTTTTGAAGAGTAAGTTCTGGCTTTGCAGACAAAAAAGTTTTCTTCCAATTATGTCATAGACCTATATAGAATATCTCTCCATGCACCAGTTCTGTCTCCCAGGAGCAGATATCAAGGACTTCCTGCACGGGTGATGCTATTTTAGGTAGTCTAAGCATGCACAAAACCCAGTTTAAATGACATTGAGTATAGCATAATATGGTTCATATGTGATCTCATTTATTTTTTCTTTTGCAAAGAAATGGTTAAGTAATCAATAGTAAAACATCTAGTTTCAATGTATGTATTTGAAGATCATCATTTACAGAAAACCGAGTATTAGGTTAAGAGATCAATAGCCTTTGAATTTATGCTGCTCTTACTTTCTACCTGAAGTGTTATATAACTTGTGGGATTTAAAGGAATGAAAGTAAAATAAAAGTCATTCCAGCAGTTATTCAATTTATCTTGTATTTCATGAAACTTCCTTTTCCCATGCATACCTACTCTATCTAGCTGTCCCCAGACTATGCTTCACATTCCATCCAGTCATCTGTTCCATCTCCTTTGCTACAGCATACATAGGCCTGCACCCTCCCTTGCATCCCTCATCCCTTTCTTTTCATCTCTTGGTCTGGGAACAGTAACTAAATAGTATCATCACTGCTTTTGGAAAGGGTGTGATATCCCACTGTTCTCTGGCTCTGTTTATTATCCCTGTGAATCACCAGATCAAAATTTCCTTGACTGGCCACCACTCCTCTATTTATTTTTCCCTTCTTATTTGAATGTAAACTCCTTGAGAGCAGAGGATCTCTTTCTCCTATGAATCGGCATCAGTAACACCTAACTCAGATCCTAGCAGATGTAAAAGCTTAATAAATAAATTATTTAATTAATTCAATAAAAAATTTAATAAATAAAGCTCCAATATAACTCTTGTCCTCCCCAACCAAAAAGTCATCTCTTATAACAAAGAATTAAAAAGAAAGGGATAAAAATACTTCAAAAGAATCAATCATCAAGTCTGCCAACATATGGTGTGTTGTACCTTCATGATTCTCTACTACTGCCAGAAAGGCAAAGAGGTATATTTCCTTAGGGTCAAGTTGAGAATTAAAGTTTCAATGTTGTCATTTTCTGTCTTTTCATTTACATTGTTTCTTGATTAAAGTTGCTTTATTTTATATCAGTTCATATAAATAAATCTTCCTCTGCCTACCCGTTTATATCATATTCATTTATTCTTATGACAATAACACATATTATTGCATTAAAGTACTATAATTTAATCATTCTGTCAGTCTCTCAACAAGTCTGTATCATACATTTGCCATGTGGCAGGCACTATGTTCTGCACTGATAATGCAAATATGAGTAAAAAGAAAAAACCTCCAGTCCTTGCCCTAACATTCTATTCAGGGAAAATAGCACATTAAGGGGAGATGAAAGGGTGGGAGAAGATAAAGATAGCCAGCATGAGTTGGGGGAGGGGAGTGGAGATCATAGGGAAAACCTGTCAGAGAGCCAGGATGTCATTTTGAGGAATAATGAGGGCATAACTGGCCGGGGACTCCGAGGATCTGAAAAGAAACAGTAAATGAAATGGGTAGTCGACAGGACACTTTCAATGTGTGTATTCTAGGGATGGATTGAGCTTCCAAGATGAATGGTCATGGTAGAGAAAGTATAGAAGAGAGTCAGAGTAACAACCTGGGGAGAAATATTGCACAATTTGTGGGCATCGACTTTGTTCCCAGTTCTTTGCCACCATAAAAAAGTGTTGCTATAAATATGGTATATATCATACCTTTTGTGTTAGTCCACTATATGTCTTGTACCTCATCATTTATATTTTATGCGAAAAAAAATTTAAATGAAGCATTTCTCCATATTGGTGGTTAAACCCATGTAACGGTGTAGAAAATGTACCACTTTACAATGAAATTGCAGATATTTCTAAATAGTCTTGTAGACAATTTTCTTGGTATATCAGATGGCACTGAAGAACTATCTAGATCTCATTTCTGAGGCATCTAATAATTTGTAAGTTCTAATTGTGCAAATTTCTAATTTCCTTGCAAATTGAAATTCTTTTTTTGGTGTCACTACTAATGTTAAAATATAATATAATTATATAATAATAATAATAATGTTAAAATATCACTACTAATGTTAAAATAACAGAATAATAGAATTTTGAAGTAAGAAAGAACATTGGTGACTATACCTGATTTCCAGAAATTTATATTTAGGACTTCTTATAAAAATATTTAAGATGTATTGTTTCATGTGCACTCAATAGTTTATCTTTGAAATCTGGTGATAGAGAGCTTCAGACAGACATAATCCCAAATACTCAAATAGTCATCTGTGATCTTATCAATGTATCTGTTCTATCCAAAGATGCAGATAATTCATTAAACCTGCCCATTCTGTGTAACTTTTTTCATGTCATTCTATAGTTTCTATTTAGTTTATTAACCCAATATCACTTAAAATTATACTTATTAGAGAATAAGAACAACTGTTTATACATAGTTGTCATCATTTTGTTAGCTCCATCAGTATTCTGATGGTATTATTGGTGCAGCTTGACATCACAATGGCAAAGGATCATTGCATTTTAGAATTGCAAATACTGGCACTGGTTCCTGAAGTCTTTGAACAGTTCCTTTTCCTCTATGCCCTCATTTGAGGATGGTTGGCTTAATCTGTTTAATAGTTCCTTCATTCTTCCTTCTTCCAGTCCAAAGTTGAGGGATGTTTCAAGTACTAAAAGCTCCCACAGGGCATACTGATATGTGAAACTTTACTGACAATTTGATGTTTCTATTGTTTTTCAGTCATATCTGACTCTTTGTGAACACATTTGATGTTTTCTTGATGAAGGATTGTCATATTCCTTCTCAGCTCATTTTAAAGATGAGGAAAGTGAGACAGATAGGGTTAAGTGACCTGCTCAGAATCACCCAGCTACAAAGTGTCTGGGGCCAGATTTGAATTCAGAAAGAGGAGACTTCCTGACTTTCTGATGCAAGATTTCCTGGCTCTATCCACTGTGGCACCTAGCTGCCTGTCATCAAAAAAGTGGATCACTAAATGAAGTTCTTCATCATGAGCAATACATTACTTCTCCCGGTCTTCAGTAATATGTTCCAAGATTCTTGCCATTATTACCTAGTATTTTTATTTGATTTAGTATATACTGTATAAAGTTGGGAACATGCTCAACTTTTCAATTTTTAAAATATATTTCATAGACTTATTTCATCATGATGCTTAATTTAAACTTCTCACTTGCATTGAATGAAAATTTTCTAAACTATACGGTTTTTCAATTACTTGTATGAGCTTATTGGCTTATTTTAGGTCCAAATGGTGAATTTTTTTTTGAAATTCTCGTTTTCTAATCTAATTTATAAATATTGAAAGACCCCATAACACACACTGCCATCCTTTAATGTAAGAAATGTAAGTACTCATTTTCTATTCATTGTTTAGAGTTGATCATTTAATAATAATCAAGCATGACCATATGTATTTAGGACTTTTCTATCTATAATATATCTGCATGTATTATAAATAATTTTATCATGACTATATTTATATTTATATGCATATAGAAAGAGCAATTGAGATTATGTAAATTTCAAATAAGATTTATTTTTAAACAAACATAGCAGCCTTTTACTTTTAAATGAATGTTAATTATAGAAAATAGTCTTCTAAGGATAGTTTATACATGACGGCTATAAAATGATTATTGATTTTTGTGTATGACTTATGCAATCAATATAACTGGTCCAAAGTTATACCTTGCTTATGATTAAAACATTTTTAGTGGGCTGGACAATCTGTATTAGCTAGCTGAATAACACTTTGATCACACATGTAATTTATATAATAGACTATAAAATGTTTGAACAGGAAAACTTCTTATCAGTCATCTAATAGAAGTGATTTGCTTTAAAATCTCTTAGTTTTATTTATAATCTTTGCAATCTCTGTTTTCCATCCTACTTTATTTTATAATTTCTTCCAAAATAATTGTTTGAGGCTTATTAATGTATTGATTATTTGCATATTCAAGTTCTTGTTTATTCATTTAAGTTGCTATGACAGTTTAGAGATATAAAGTTTCCCCTATGGAATGCTTACTTTGCATTCCAGAGTTTTTGGTATGTTATCTCATGTCCTTTTTTTAGCCACTGAATTTTTTTTTTTCATTTACCTTGGTACTCAGAAAATTTTGCCATAAATTCAAGTGATTTATGTTGAAAGGCAGACAAAGTGAAGCAAAGAGAATGATGATCCAAAGATTAGGTCACCATGCTTTTCATTTTTCAGTCATGTCCAACTCTCCATGACCCCATTTGAGGTTTTCTTGACAAAGATAATGGAGCAGTTTGCCATTTACTTCTCCAGCTCATTTTACAGGTGAAGAAACTGAGTCAAGCAGGATTAAATGACTTGCCCAGGGTCAACCAGCTAGTAAGTATCTGAGTCTAGATCTGTACTCAGGTCCTTTGGACTCCAGAGCCAGCACTCTTATCCAGAAGTGACTCTCATTCACCTAGTGACCATACTCATAGTCAATAATATATTATCTTTAATAGAATTACTCAATTTGTGATGATCCTATACGTATAGTAAATTTTATTATTATCAAGTTCACTTTTGCTTATATAAATCTGCCCATTTTACTATCCTACTAATATAACCTGGTTATTTATCTTCTTCAATAATCCACATTCTATTTCTTCTTTAAGGACATAGACATATTCCTTGCCTCTTTTATAAAGTTTATTTTATAGAAATGACCTGCATCTCCCCTTTCTCTTCTCTAATTCCAGTCTATATTTCCCATAAGAGATACTGTAGTAAAGAAGAAGGAGCACTGGAATGGATTCAAATCATAATTTCACTATTTCCAATTGTGTAACATTAAACAATTTACTTTACCCCAATGAATCTATTTCCTCAATATTAAAGTGAAGAGAATGGGATAGGACACATGTAAAGTTCCTTCCAGCTTGGTCTATGGATCTAGGTGTATCATACAATTTAATATTTGGGGGATATCATCTTGTCTTATTCCCTAATTACTCCATGTGTATACATTTGCCACTTTAATGAGAGTGCAAGCTACCTGAAATCAAGAAAAATAGTTTGCTACTATACTATCTTTCAGAAACTAAAGACGCTGATACACATTTGGAAGTTCCTCAATAATCACTTTTAATAGCTTGCTTGAATACATTAGTGATTAATCTATTGTACACTGAGGACCATGCTGAATGCATGAGTAAATGAGATAATTGCATAGCCAGAAGATGAAAGAGTTATATAAAAGTATAATTCACAAACTACTTGATAAAATTTTGGCCCACATCTACAATGTTCTCTGAAGTTACTGAGATATAATTGACAGAATTCTGTCCCTTTATCTCTCTTCTTCTCATGCTTCTTTTATTTCTTAGAGACCTATCTCAGTCTACCTATATCTAAGTCAGACTGTTCTCGAGTTTTTTGAGATTTTTAAGAATCAAATAATGACTACTTACCCCAAAAGTTAATTTCCCTTGAGTTATTAAATAAAAAAAATAATTCCTTCTAGATATTTTTTACTCAATCTATTCTAATTCTTAACTTTCAAACTAACACCCAATTATTTGCATGCTTAAAATATTATAGTAAAATTTGAGCTCTGGTATTACTAAGCCTCTTTATTTATACTTTGAAAAAATTTCTCTGAGATCCTTGATCTTATGTTTCTCTAGATTAAGCTCAGGATCATTATTGTCATCATTATTATTATTTTGTCTCGCACATGTATACACATGTGTATGTACATGTTGTGTGTACATGTGTATACATATGTGTGTATCTATATCTATCTATCTATAAATATATGGATACATTACTTGGTGGTGGTTTGATTGACATGATGCCAAATTTAGGTATTATCATCAACAATCACTCCAAACTTTGGGACATTATCATGATATCACTCTTATTTCACTTTCACTTCCTCTCTTCCCAGTCTTGACACTTTTAGCTTATCTATTCAAATCTTCTCTGCTTTCTTTGAATCTCTTGCTTTCTGGTCCTATTGCCATCTTTGCCTTGAAAAACCCTAACATTGTACTACTTCCAATATCTGCCTCCACGACTCTGGAAGGAAGTTAGTCAATAGGATTGACTGGTTCCACTACAAATTTGTATCATCTAAACTCAATTTGTCTCTTTTTGTTTTTACTTGATTTATTTTTAGTCATTCCTAATGGATTACTTATCTCATTCCCCAAAGTAACTGTTCCAAAACTTTTCCTCTTATCCATGCTTCCCTGTCCTCACCTTCTTCTCCTCACCGCCTCATTTGAAAGATTCAATGCTTTACTAAAAATAGAAGCCATTCATCAAGAGTTCTCTCTTCTTATCTTCTCTATATCTCATACCACCTTGACATTATCTCCTGGTCTTTACTCCAGTTCCTTAATCTCACTTCATCTCTCTATCTTTTGCTGTATCAATGTCTCTTTTTTTCTTTCTGACTTTATCTTTGTCTTTCCATGTCTTTCTCTTTAATTTTATTTTCCCTACCTATGTGTTCCTCCCTTGCTACCAACAAACACTCCCATCTTAAAGATTCAAAAACAAAACAAAAACTCTCATTTGATTTTATCACATTTCCAAGTTATCATTCTATATCTCTTCTCTATTTTACAACCAAATTCTTGGGAGGAGGAAAGGGAGATGAGGGTGAGGAATGTTTAATTACATGGCCTCTATTTCCTCTTTATTTATCTCTCAGATCTTTGCAATGTGGCTTTCAATCTCATCACAATTGAAAATGCCTTCCTCAAAGTTACCAAAGATCTTCATAATTCCCAAATATGATGACTCCTTTTTGTCATCATGCTTCTTGAGCTATTTGTAGCATTTCATACTATTGCTCGCCCTCTCCTCTTTGACATTAGCTCTGCTATGGGTTTTCAGGACACTGTTATTTATTGCTTCTCCTTCTACCTTTTGGACTTCAGGCCTCAGTTTGCTTTGATGACGCTCACCTGAAATCCTCTCTATATTTCCATTACTATGATAAAATAATTTTTTTGCATTATTTCTGGAAGATATATGTTAATCTCTTCTCCTAAGTCCCCACTGTCTTGTGGATCAAAATAGCTCTCTCTAATCTGTACTTTTATATGTGTGTTGTCTCCCTTTATTATAAGGTCTTTGAGGACAGGGGTTATTTTTTTCATATTTGCATTCTTAACTCTTCAAAATAGGGAGTTAATTAACAGAGAGAGAGAGAGACAGAGACAGAGAGAGAGTAACAGAGAAACAGAGAGAGAGAAAAGGGAAGGAGGGGGAGAGGGAGAAAGATAGGCAGGGTGAGAGGAAGAAAAATGCTTTTTTATCATTCATGGTCTATAAAGTGCATTGTAAACCTTTACACAAGATGTAAATGTAAGATATCATGGAATTTTAGAAAAGTTATTGTATGTATGAATATTTCATACTTTAGTATATTGTCAGGTTCTAAAAGCTAAGTACAGAGACCATGAGATATAAGGGTAAGTTCTATTCACAATGAATTTGTTACTTAAGATGAAGAACCCCTTTTCATATGTGATCAGTTTATCCTCTGCCTTGTGAAGGATATAAAACTTTGTGAAAGCTATTTTATACTACATATAAGATATTATTTTGATTAGCATATGAAAAGTCCAGCATAAATGATGATTTTGCTCCCAGAGCATAAATCAACCCTGTGCCTTTTCCCTAGGCATACATTTGCATAGACCAATAGGAAAATCTGAAAGTTAAAGCTTAAAAGTATATCCCTCAATGTCAGCACTATTTAGTATTTATTGGGTAAGTGTTCATTGTCTGGTTATTACCTACTCAGATAATGAAAATTTGGGAACTTTACTGGATTAACACAAACCAAGTGGTGTTGTCAAAAGAGAAGGCTAAATTTCTGCTCCATATCACCAGGGAGTTGACCAGCCAAATCTGAGGGCCTGAGGGAACAGAATTGGAAAGGTTTTTGACAGTCCTGCCTTAAGAGTCTGTTCTTTCTCAAAGAGCAAAACAATACCACAAACTAGGATTGCAGCTGAGCCTGAGACTGGAGGTGATGAACTACAGCTGCCATTTAAGAATAAGCCTTGGAGAGTACAAAAGACCGGCTCATTCAGGAGAGAAGCTTAGGCTCTATGAAGAGCAAGTTCAGTTAAAGAACTCAATCAAGCAGAACTTCCTTGTTTGAGGCTAGGCAAGACCGGTAGAACAGCATGTCCAGTAGAGACTTCACGTCTATCATTTAACTTCATGATGAGTCTGCAAGGAAAGAAAGAGTATTAGGACCATGCAGTTTTCAAGAAAGAAAGGACATTGAAGCCCTGTAATTCCAGAATTATGAGTTCCCAGTCTCTCCATTGGGATGATGTGTAACTGTGAAAGAGTTCTCACATTTTTGAGGAGGGCAAGATTTTATTTTTATTTATTTTTTTATTATTAGTTTAAAGCAATTGGGGTTAAGTAACTTGCTCAAGGTTACACAGCCAGTTATTTTTTGTGTGGGTGCCAAGTATCTGAGGCCAGAACCGATCCTGGGTCTCCCAATGCCAGGGCTGCGCTCTTACTCACTGTGCCACCTGGCCACCCTGAGGGCAAGATTTTAAAACTATAATTCTTGCTGTGTCATTTGAGTAAGGTGTGTATGTGTGTGTGTGTGTGTGTGTGGGGGTGATTATCTTCTAATTGACTGTTAGTGGGGAAACTGGTTGTGGTGGCTAGAATGGTATAGCTTTTGAGGTGTGGTGCCACAGGCAACCCTCACTGTAGTTGCCTCTCTGGTTATACAAACCACTAGAGTGAGTTGGCAGATCATGTTACAAAGTAGAACTTTGCCTACTAGATGTCCTTAAACCATTCCCTCATTTCTTAAAACACCCCCCTCCCCCCCCCACAACACTCCTATCTCTAACCCAGATTTTTTTTTATAGTAACCTTCCTTCTCTAGACACCTAGAAGCTCTTGTTACCCAAATGATTGTCTTCACTTCCCCACGCATACAGAGAGGAAATCCCACTGACAAACTTATCCAAACTGTGCTATTAGAAAGTTATTATTTAAAGAGTTTTATAGGATAAAAACAAGAATGTTTTACCTACTTTGCTCCTTTTTATCTATTATCTTTATCAATTTTGTACACTGTTAGCTTCTTCTGATTGCTTTCTTTCCAGCTCAAGGTGATCAATATTTTTAGACAAACTGTACTGGTTAGGTCCACTACAAATTTTTCTGATCTGACTTCATCTTGTTTTTCAATAGTAGTTGCTAATACCATCTGTTCACATTTTCCTAAACTGGATCTTCAAAGGAAAATTTCAAAATATCTGATTAAATTAGACTTTATGCTGCCTTTGAGTGAGCAATGTGACCAACTCTTCCAATATGATCCTCTACAAGGAGAACTGGTCTGTCCTTCCACTTCATTGTAATTTAAAATGTCTTTTCTTTTCCTTTTTAATGAGAGTCCCTATGAATATAGTTTACTTATTCTTGTAGAATATCAGATTATTGTATAATATATAAACTTTCATAAACATTTTTTTAAATAAGTAGTGGTAAGGGTTTTGTTATTTTTCAGTTATTTTTGACTATTTGTTACCCCATTTGAAGTTTTCTTGGCTAAGATAATGGAGTGGTTTGTCATTTCCTCCTCCAGTCCATTTTACAGGTGAGGAAAGTGAGGCAAACAAGATTAAATTATTTGCTCAGGGTCACTCAGCTAGTAAGTATCTGAGATCAGATTTGAACTCAGGTGTTCCTGACTCCACATCTGGCACTCTATCCAAAACAGCACCAGGAATTAAATTAAGGTTTATAGATTATTTTAAAAAATTGTGAGAAATCTTGATCCCATCTGACATAATTCTACAGCCATCAATATGGAAGTGAAAGAAAGCCTCAAAGAACTGATTGTATAATTAGAATTAAAAGTGAAACCTAGAGATCATCTAATCTAAATCTTTCATTTTGAAGAGGAAGGAACTGAGGCACAGATAGTTAAAAGGACTTGCTCCAGGTTACAAAAAAAAGTAAGCAGCAGAGGCAGATATGAGTACAGGTCCTCTGGCTAAAAATCTATGTTCTTTTTTTATGTACACATTGCCTCAAGTTTATTTATCATAACGTGTGTGTATGCATATGTATGTGTATATGTATATATGTATAAGTTTGTATATATGTATGTATACACACATGCACATTTATTTTATACACATGCATTTGATTTCTAGTTAGTTTCTCCTCATTTGAGATTATTTTAGGATTGTTTATAGCTTTTTATTTTTAATACATATTCAATTAATCATGTCCTAATGTTTCTAATGAATGCTTGTAGAGAGAGAGATTTTTCCCATGACCACTATTTTAGGTGTATATTAAACTGTTATATCATTATTACCATCTTAATTCACTTAGATATTAGTTACTTCTATGTTTTGTTCTTTGGTCCACTTGATAGTTAAGATTCGATTGTTAAGTCTCCAAGTGAATTTATATCTTTTATTTGCTGTCCCAAAATTCTTTTGAACTGCTTTTGTACTGAATTGTGTGGTTTTTATATCCTAGTACATGGTTGATTACTGTGTATGTGCCCTGTACTGCTGAGAAGAAGGTTTTTTTCCACATTTCATTTTCTCCAGAGATGTATCATGTCTAGCCCCTCTACAATTCTATTTGCCTCCTCAACTTCTTTCTTGTTTATTTTGAGGTGAGGTTTATCAAGTTCAGAGAGGGTGAGGTTGAGGTCCCCCACTAGTATTGTTTTGCTACCTATTTCTAATTTTGATTACCTTGGATTCTCCTCTAGGAATTTGCATGCTATACCACTTGGTGCATATATGTTAAGTAATGATATTGCTTATGTCTTGATGCTGTCTTTTAGCAGAATATCGTTTCCTTCCTTATCTCTTTTAATTAGATCTATTTTTGCTTTTGTTTTATCTGAGATAAAGATTGCTACCCCTGATTTTTTTTAACTTTAGCTGAAGCATAATATATTCTACTCCAGCCTTTTACCATTACCCTGTTTGTATCCCCTTGTTTAATTAAAATGTGTTTCTTGTAGACAGCATATTGCACGATTGTGGTTTTTAATCCATTCTGCTATCCACCTCCAATTCATGGAAGAGTTTATCCCATTCACATTCAGAGTTATTGTTACTATCTGTTTCTTTCCCTCCATCCTATTTCCTCCCCTGTTTATGCTTTTGATTCTTCATTCTCTGTACCCATTAAGGGTTTTCCTTTTGAGTACCACCTCCCTCAGTATTCCCTCCCTGTGCCCCCCTTTGCCTACCCTTTCCCCTTACTACTTTTCCCTCCCTCCTAACCACCCTCCCCCTTTATTCCTCCTACTGCCTGTGGGGAACAATGGATTTTATACTTAATGGAGTATGCTATTCCCTCCTTGAAACCAAACTGATGAGATTAAATTTCATACAGTGCTCCTCTCCCTCCCTTGTTTCCCTCTATTATAATGAGTTTTTGTGTCTCTTCATGTTAGAAACCTAAACTTAACTGATTATGTTGATCCCTCTTTGAACCAGAACCAATGAGAATAAAGTTCATATGATGTTCATCTCCTCCCTCCTTCCTTCCCCTCTACTGTAGTATGTTTTTCTGCCTCTTCATGTGACATAGTTTACCTTTTTCTTCCTCATCCTTTCTTTTCTCCCATTACAACCGTTTTGTACACTAAGGGTTTTTTTTATCACCAGATTAGGTCATTTATACCCACACCCTCTATGTATATCCCTTTTAAATTTCGCCAAAATTATATAAATTTCAGTATTGACAGGTATCCACTTCTCACACAGGGATGTAAACAGTTTGTTCTTATTGAATCCCAAGTTGTGTATCTATGCATGTCTGCATGTGTGCATGTATGTGTGTGTGTGTGTTTTCCTTGTTTATCTTTTTATGTCTTTCTTGAATCTTGTAATTGGAGGTCAAATTTTCCATTGAGCTCTGTTTTTTCATCAGGAAAGTCTGGAAGTCCCCTATTTCGTTAAATGACCATCTCCTTGACTGAAAAATTATGCTCAGCTTTGCAGAGTAGTTGATCCTTGGTTTCAGTCCAAGATTTTTTGCCCTATGAAATGTCAAATTCCAGTCCCTCTAATCTTTTAATGTAGAAGCTGCTAGGTCCTGTGTAATCCTGACTCTAATTCCACAATATTTGAATTGCTTATTTTTGACTGCTTGCAGTATTTTCTCCTTCACCTTGTAAGTCTGGAATTTGGCTACTATATTTCTTGGAGTTTTCAATTTGGGATCTCTTTCAGGAGTCTGGTGAATTCTTTCAGTAACTATTTATCCTTTGATTCTAGTACCTCAGGACAGTTTTCTTTGACAATCTCTTGGAGGATGTTATCCAGGCTGCTTTGTTCATCATGGCATTCTAGTACACCAATAATTCTTAGGTTATCTCTCCTGGATCTGCTCTCAAGTTCAGTTGTTTTCCGGTTTTATACCTTTTTTCTCATTTTTCAATCTTTATGTTTTGTTTGACTGACACTTCAATTTGATTCTAATTTTTAGTGAATTAGTTTCCTCAATGATTTTTTGAAGCTCCTTTTCCATGTGTTCAGTTTTCATTTTTAGGGAGTTATTTTCTCCAGTTAGATTTTGAACCTCCTGGCCCAGTTCACTAATTTTACTTTTTGAGGATTTGTTTTCTTCAGTGATATTTTTTTTTTCCCAATTTGGTCACTGTAGATTTAAATTTATCTTCTACCTCTCTAATTTGGCTTTTAAAGTCTTTCTTGAGCTCCTCCAAGAATGCTTTTTGGGCTTGAGACCAGTTCATATTTTCTTCTGTGGTCTCAGGTGTGAGTATACAGTCCATGTTGTCCTCTGAATTTGGTTTTTCTTGCTCACTATAATAAGATTATATCATTATTGATTTCACAGATTCCTTCTTTCCCATTGTGATTGCCTATGTGCTGAATTTCTAGAGTAGATTTCTGCTTCTGGGGTTGTAATGTAATGCCAAGGAAAGGTAACTTCCCAAGGTTCAAAATACCAGCATAGGTGCTCTCCATTTTATTCAGTGACCAACCAAGAACAGAGAAGATCAAAACATGACATCATTCAAAATACAGCATTTACTAAGTGTGATTAAATAATCTCCAAGTACTACCCCACCCCAGGACCTTCCATTCATTCAATCAATTACAAAGTCCCTGTTCTAAATACTACTCCACCCCTAGGCTGTATCTTCATTTGGTCCATCACAAAGCCCCTCTTCTCAAATGGAGATTAGTTTCCAATCTAAGTAAAGTACATTCATTTGTTCAACCATAGAACACAAAAAGGTCAAAAGTTCCCCACCCCTGGATCACAATTGAAGCTACCCCAGAGTTACATCAAGTTTAAGGACAGCACTTAATACCCAAATGGAGGTCTTTTCTTCATCTTGACATGAGGCAAGTTCTCAGCAATCTTAGTTCCTGGGGAGACAAGGCTTAGCAAGGCCACAAGATACATTGCCAGTCTCTTCATTAATTCATCCTCTGTCTGCAGAACAGTCCTAGAACCCCTGAAAACATTAGCAAAACCCTCTCCCAGGCTTTCTGTAAACATACAACAAGAAAATCCTTCTTCAGGGCTTCTGAACCAACAGCAAGGTTCCCAGACCCCTGCAACAACAGCACTGTCCTTCACCAGTGGACAGTATTCACTCTCTGTCTGCAGGACAGTCTCAGGAGCTCTTCACCAACAGAAAGGTTCCCAGACCCCTGCAACAACAGCACTGTCCTTCACTAGTGGACAGTATTCACTCTCTGTCTCCAGGACAGTCTCAGGAGTTCTTAGCTAACAGCCAGGTTCCAGGACTTCTTCAACAAAAGGACTGTCTTTCACCAGTGGACAAATCTGGCAAAACAACATCAAAACAGACAGACAAAGTACCAGCCAAACAGCCATGTCTCCTCAGTCCTTGGCAGCTCCAGGGGCAGGTCTCAAAAGTCCAGGGCAATTCAAAATGGCCCTCTGCAATCCTCTCAGTCTCTCTCTCTGCCTCCACGAGGGTGCTGCTTCCAAAAAATTCTTCTGCCTCTCTCTTGTCTCTCCAAATCTACGTCACCCGCTCCTCCCAGTTCGTGTCTCTCTTTTTAAGTCAACAAGTCCATCCCACAGGTGGGATTAACAAACTCTGGGTTTTAACACAATCAATTTGAAAACTCAAGCCAATACAGGGGAATCTTTAAATGCCATTACTATCACAGGGGTACAGATGTACCATGCTTCTCAGGCTGGGAGGTATAGGTTTAATTGTTAACTTTGTGTGCTATAGCTTCTGGGTGTCTAGACTGATGCCAAGGCTAGGACTCTCAGTGTTTTCCCTGAGTTACCCTGAAGCTCACATAGTAACCTGTGGGGGAGGGGTGGTCTGGACACTTCAGGTTTCCACCTCTGTGCCTATGGGCTACAGCCTAGGCAGCTTAGAAGCTAATGGCCTGCAATGCTGGTGTCTGCAGATTCCCCTGGTGGTGCTAAGGCATACCTGGGCTTGTGTTGTTAGCTCTTGCTGTTTCCACTCCCCTGAATTTTCAGGAGTTCCTGGTGGTCAGCAGAGGTGGGGCTTGTTGGGACAGCCCCTGGTTTTCACTTCAGACTCCATACTGCTTCAGTTACACCCTTCCTTCCCTTACACTTTACTACCAAGCCTCAGGTTTTTTTTCTACTAATTCAGAATTTTACTTTGGGTTTTCTTGGTCAGGGAGCGGGGATCAGAGCACCTGGGGATTACTCCACCATCTTGGCTCCAGGAAGATCAGGTAGGTGATTTTTAAATAACCAGGCTGTGGGCTGGTATCCCCAGGAGAAGCTTCTGTAGCTGCTTCTGGCCCTGTGCTTTATCTTACTAACCAGCTCTGACCGATCCTCCATCCTGTGGTGAGACAGCTGCCAGTTGCTCTTGGTATGGGTAAGTCTGCTGGCTGGAGCTTCTTCTCACTCTCTTGTAGTCTGCTCTCAGGTCTGGGCTGCTTCAGCCCCAGTGTACTCTGTGCTCCCCCTGCCAAGACCTATGTGGGCACTCTCCTGGGCTGGGAATCTGCCACACTCCATCTCCCATTGGGTTCTGTCACTGTAAAATACATTCAGATTCACTTTTTAAAGTTTAGTGACAGAATTCATGGAGGAGCTTAGAAAAGTTCCTTCTTCCATTCTGTCATCTTGGCTCTGCCCCTCTGTCTCTACTTTTCTATTAGAATATTTTAAGGAAACCTAATTCCCATTAGTTCTCTTCCTTTTAATCTCAAGCCCCTTTTACCTCCCTATATATTACTCCTTTTCCTAGTTTTGGAGTTTTGCTTAACATATTAATTCCTGGTTCTTTCTTCTTTTTTATCAAGTTTTCTAATAACTACCTCTTTTTTTCTCCCAAATTAGTGAACAAATAACATTCCACTTTCTCACAGTTTGCTTGTGTAATGGTTAGCTTATAATTTCATTTTCTTTGTCTTTTTAAAAATATTTCTCTCATTCTGTTATCTATTTTTTCTTTCTGTCTTACCTAGTTTTTTCTTTTTTCATACTTTTTATACTTATCAGTTACTTCTTTACTCTCTGAATTCCATATGGAATTAATGCTTCAAAGGCATCTATTTTGTTTTCTTTATCTTTTTTGCATTTATTTCGTATTCAATCTTTTCCCAGTTACATATGAAAACAATTTTTAAAGTTTGTTTTTAAAACTTTGAGTGCCAAATTCTCCCACATCCTCTTTTTCTATACCCTTTCATCATTGAGAAGGCAAGCAATTCCATATAGTTTATATATTAGTAGTTATGCAAAACATATCCATAATAGTCATGTTGTAAAAGAAAACTGACTAAAAAATAACTCAAGAAAAATGAAGAAAGTAAAAAAAAAGTTGCTCCATTTTCTATTCAGATAACATCAGTTCTTTCTCTGGAGATGGATAACATTTTTCATTTTAAGCCCTTCAGAATTGTCTTGGAGTTTTGTATTGCTGAGAATAGCTAAGTCATTCACAGCTGATCATCTTACAATATTTCTGTCACATTTTATCCAGTACATTTCAATTTGCATCAGTCCATCTAAGTCTAGACTAGGTTTTTCTGAGAGCATCTTGCTTATCATTTCTTATATTATGATAGTATTCTATCATAATCTCATATGAAAGCTTATTCAGTCATTCCTCAGTTAATGGGAGATCCCCTCCATTTCTAATTCTTTTTTTTCATAAGCAATTGGGGTTAAGTAACTTACTCATTTATGTTTGTGTGGGTGTTGCCAAGTATCTGAGGCTGGAATCGATTCTGGGTCTTACTCACTGTGCCACCTGGCCGCCCCTAAGCAATTGGGGTTAAATAACTTGCTCAAGGTTACATGGCCAGTTATTTTGTGTGGGTGTTAAGTATCTGACGCCAGAACTGATCCTAGGTCTCCCAACTCTGGGGCCGGCACTCTTACTCACTGTTCCACCTCTCTGCCCCATCAATTTCTAATTCTTTAGTCCCAGAAAAGAGCTGTTATTAATTTATATTTTTGTACACATATGTCCTTTTCCTTTTTGTTTTTCAATATTTTGGGGGGTACAGACCTAACAGTGGTATTGCCATCTCAAAATGTATGCATGGTTTTATAACCCTTTGGTCATAGTTTCAAATTGCTCTATAAAATGGTTTAATCAATTCACAACAATCAATACATTAATGCCTCATTTTTTATCACATACCTTCCAATATTTATCACTTACCTTTTCTGTCCTTTAATCTAATTGGTATGTGTTATTACCTCAGAATTGTTTTAAATTGCATTTCTCCAATTAATAGTGTGTTAGAATATTTTTTCATATAACTGTCAATGACATTAATTACTTCACCTGAAAACTGATTATATCTTTTTATCATTTATCAATTAGGGAATGGCTCTTATTTTTATAATTTGAGAAAATTCTCTATATCTTAAAGAAAAGAGGCTTCTAAAAGAGAAAATTACATCAATTTTTTTTTGTTTCATTGTTGTTATTGTTGCTGTTATTTCTCATCAGAGACACTCAGTGACTGTCATTTTAAATCAAGAAAGAGAAAATGGAGGGAAATGATTCAAAGAATTTTTTCCTCCAGCAATTTGTTGACTCCATCACAGATCTTTTTGAGGTTGAGTCGGCACTCTCCATCCAGGCTATAGAGGGCAGAGAGGAATTCCACATCTGCAAAGTGATTGAAGACATGGTTGATGCGTTCATGGGTCCTGGGAGTCAGGTGCCTCCCCACCAGTTCATGCACCAGGTCTTTACACTCATTCAGGAGTTGGGAAAGCACGTTCTTATCAAAAGTGTACTCTACCTCATAGAAGCTCACCATGGTCATGGCTGTCTGATTTAGCTTCTTCCTGAGTTTCTCTAGGATCTGCATCTCCTCTTGGTTGAACTGACTGTTTCGGTAAAGGATCCCAATTTGGATAGCCACTTTAATTAATCCTTTCATGATTTTGTGGGCTTCCTTCTTGTTGCGAGTGTGTTCTTTGACTATGTAGAGCTCAAAAGATCTCACTGCTGGTGTCATCGATAAGCATATTGGCCATGGTTTTACTAGAATTTTCTTCTGTGCTTGAAGGGCAAGGTTCTTTGAGCTAAATAATTCAGGGCCTGCGGCAGAGACAGGCTCACCCTCACTCAGTTCCTGGGAATCCGAATCCATGCTGTGGGCCGGTCTCCAAGCGCGCTCCCTCTGGCCGCTCGCCCTCCGCGGGGGCTCCTGTCTACCGGTCCGCCCTGCTGACAGTCTGGCTGGCTGCGGGCATCCTGGGGGGTGCCTCTGCTGTGCGCGCAACTCCCGAGGAGGGGGAGACGGCAGAGGCGGAGGCGGCAGCGCCTGCGGCTTAGGAGGGAACGGCCCCGGAATCCAAGCGCGGGCAGTGCCCCCGCAGCTGGGCTCCCCAGAGAACTGCACAACAGGGTTGAGAAGAGCTGAGCAGCTCTGGGTCAGTCTGTGCCAGCGAAAGAAGTATCAATTTTTTATTGCTTATTATGTTTCCTTCTATCCTATTCCCCTTACACACATTTATTCTATTCTTTCTCTCCTTTCACCCTGTCACTCCTCAAAAGTGTTTTACTTCTGATTACCCCTTCCTGCAATCTGTCCTCCCTTCTAACACCCCCACCCCTTCTAATCCCCTTCCAATTATATTTTCTTACAGGGTAAAAAAGATTTCTATACCCCATTGCCTGTGTATTTTACTTACTAGTTACATGTAAAAGCAATTTTAACATTCATTGGAAAACTTTGAGATCTGAATTTTCTCCCTTCCTCCCTCACCACCCAACTTCATTGAGAAGGCAAGCAATTAGATATAGGTTACACATGTGTAGGCATGCAAAACACTTCCATGTTAGTCATGTTGTGAAAGACTAACTATATTTCCCTCCATCCTATCCTAACCACCATTTATTCTATTCTCTCCTTTCACCCTGTCTATCCTCAAAAGTGTTGGGTTCTGATTACCCCCTTCCCCAATCTGCCCTTATCCCCTTCACCCTACTTTCTTGTAGGGTAAGATGGATTTGCATGCTCAATTTAGTGTATATGTTATTACCTCTTTTAGCCAATTCCTATGAGAATAAAGTTCACTCATTCCCTCTCACCTCCTCCCTGTTCCCCTCCATTGTAAAAACATTTTTCTTGCCTCTTTCTAAAGTCAGTCACAGCAGCTCTTCTGAGGACTGCTGCTGTGAATAACTTTAAGAGTCTAATCTCATAGTATAATGAACTGTCCATTTATTTAGCAATAAACTAAAGCATAACATTCAAGAAACTAAAGTATAACATTCACGACAATATAACATAACAACTTATTACTAAGGTGGACACAGAGTCTTAAACAAAACATATCATTCAGTACATCTTATAGTCATATTTAAGGAGTAGCAGAAAATACAAAGACCATCCACCCCTCGGTCACAGTAAGATTTTTGCCTTTTTTATGTGGGATAATTTACTTCATTCTACTTCTCCCTTTCCCATTCTTTTAGTACATTCCTCTCTCATCCCTTAATTTTATTTTTCAGATATCATCCCTTCATATTGACTTCCCTTTGTGCCATTAAGTTCCTCTACCTCATTGAATATCCATTTTTTCTCCTCCTGGATTACACTCAGTTTTGCTGGTAGGTGATTCTTGGTTTTAATCTTAGGTCATTTGACTTCCAGAATAGGATATGTTAAGGCCTTCAGTTCTTTAATGAAACTGATGAATCTTGCATTACCCTGATTGTGATTCCACAGTACTTGAATTGTTTCTTTTGGCTGACTGCAATATTTTCTCCTTGACCTAGGAACTCTGGAATTTGAATATTATTCCAGGGAGTTGTCATTTGGGATCTCTTTCACAAGGTGATTGGTGCATTCATTCAATGTCTATTTTATATTCTGATTCTAGAATATCAGGGAAGTTTTCCTTGATAATGTCTTGAAAGATGATGTCTATGGTCTTTTTTTTTATTATTATGGCCTTCAGAGAAATCAATGATGTTTAAATTATCTCTCCTGGATCTATTTTCCAAGTCAGTTGTTTTTCCAATGAGATATTTCACATGTCTTCTATTATTTTTTATTCATTTTTTTGCTTTTGATTTATAATTTCTTGATTTCTCATAGAGTCATTAGCTTCCATTTGCTCCATTCAAATTTTTAAGGAACTATTTTCTTCAGGGAGATTTTGGACCTGCTTTTTTTCCATTTAGGCAATTCTGCTTTTCAAGGCATTCTTTTCTTCATTGATATTTGGGCCTCTTTTATCATTTGGGTTAGTATATTTTAAGGTGTTCTTTTCTTGAGTTATTGTTATTTTTTTAGTCATTCGAACTGTTGACTCATTTTTCATCATTTTCTTGCATCACTCTCATTTATCTTTGCGATTTTTCCTCTACTTCTCTTACTTGATTTTCAACATCCCTTTTGAGCTCTTCCATGGAATCAGACCAATTAATATTTTTCTTGGAGGCTTTGAGTGTAGGAGTTTTGACTTTGTTGTCTTCTTCTGAGTGTTTTTTTTTTAATCTTCCTTGTCACCAAAGTAAATTTTTATAATCTCTGTTTTTTTCCATTGTTTTCTCATTTCCCCAGTCAATTACTTGACTCTTTAACTTTTTCTTAAAGCAGGGCTATACTTTCAGTGTGGAGGGTATACTGCTTCAAGCTTCAGAGATTTTGTGCAGTTGTTGTCAGAGATAATTCTAGGGACCTCACATTTTTCAGTTCTTTAAAGGTGGTATGATCTTCTGCCTGTGCTCTGGTCTGTGTCTGACTAAAAGCACTCTTTTCTGCTCTGGATTTGGGAGAAGACTTCCCTCTCCACTATTGCCACAAGTTCTGCTGTGTCAGTGCTACTCCTTGCCCCAGGACTACCACCCCGATCCAAGTATAGGCAAAACAACAGAGTCTTAACTCAGTGCCAGCAAAGAGACCGCTCTAATCTCCTTCTTATCAGTTGTTCAATCCCTTTACTGTCTGTGGGCTGAGAGCTTTGGAAGTAACTGCTGCTCCTGCTGTCACCACATGACCACTGTTGATTCAGTCACTCCTAAGGCCTGCTCCTGGTTTTCTGTGTCCAAGGCTGTGCTGGGGCCAGAGTTGGATTGTTGTAGCAGCAAGCACCCTAGTATACCCAGGATGGCTGCTAGCATAGGTTCCTAGATCTCCTTTTCTAAAGGGAAGTAACTCAAAATGGATGACCAATCTAGCTTTAATCAAAAATGTATCATTTACTTAGTTCAGGGGAAAAAGGTCAGCACCCCCAACTTCAGAGAATACAAGCAGACAACAAATAGAGTCAGAGTAACAGATCAGCAGACAAGCTTCCAGCTCTCAGACCATTACATCCATACCTAGTCAGTTACCAGAGAGGGAAGCAACAACATATGGGCTTTTAAAACTGGGGGGTCCAGAGTCTCATCTGGTCAAATCACACAACTCTTCTCAAAGTGAGCCCCAAAGCAAAACCTCACATCAGGGTATATATAGCCTTCTCCTGGGTTAGAGAATGTCACAATCCTTTTGACCCACTGCCTAATCACGAAGTAACAAAATGTAGCCATTCCTGCAAAACAAGCCTCTCGACACAGGCTCTATGTGACCACAGTCAGCCTATCAGGGGGCAGAGCATATTTTCAAATCAGGGAAGGTTCACAGAGTCACTTAAGCCTATGGAGGGGTCAAGGGACAGGGAAGATCTTCAGATTCCCATTCCCATAATATCTGTGCTCCTTTCTCACCCTTGTCTAACCAACTTGTCCTACTGACCTTCAAATTTTATTTCATATTTGTGGCTTGAGAAGTCTGGAAACCACCACAACTGCCAGTGATTCAGTCCCCTACAGCCTGTTCTAGGTTTGCTGGGACCAGGTCTGTGCTGGTTCAGCCTGTGCAGGACTGTGCTCCTCTCTCAGCCTGGTGAAACAGACAGACCTTTCCTGTCTACCTTCCAGGTTGTCTTGGGTTGGAAATTTGTTTCATTCTGTCTTCTGCTGCTCTAGAATTTGTTTAGAGTAATTTTTACAAGTATTTGGAGGAGTTTGGAGGACATCTCAGGTGAGTCCCTGCCTTTACTCTGCCATCTTTTCACTGCCCCTCTTGGTTTCTTTCTAAATAATGTTCTATGCTATTGACTTGCAGATTCCCTGCCTTGATGTTGTTTCTCTTGTGATCCCCCCTTAGGATTATCAATGCTTTTAGATGATAATGAGGTTAAAAATAATGCCACAGTGTAGGAATTTTCTTATGTCCCTGATCGTTTAGTTATTGTTTATGTTTATGTTTAGTTATGTGCTTTACACACACACACACACACACACACACACACACATTTGCTCTAAAATCTCTTCTGTTTTAATGTCCTCCATCTCTTCTAGATATCAATTGCCTCCATGCTATTTCCCTTTTTCTGACTTTAGTTAAATGGTAGTCCAGGCTAACTCTAGAGTGAACGGAACTGGCTCAGTTAGTCATTAATCGCATTTTCCTTTAGCTTAGTGGAGCACTACCCATACCATATATACTAGCAGCCTGTTTAAGCTTCCTTTGTTACTCAGTTCTCCAGCTGAGTACTGTTCCAAGAAAGAGTGATAAAGTCTAAGCTTCATCTAGGTTGTCCCTTTTATCTTTCCATCACACTGGGATCAGGTTAGGGATTGGGTAGTGTTTTTTGTTCCCTCCCCCTCACCAGGGGGAATTAAAGGCAATTGGGCATAAGTGACTTGCCCAAGGTCACACAGCTAGTAAGTGTGATCAAGTGTTTGAAGCTTAATTTGAGCTCAGGTACTCCTGACTCCAGGGCTGTGCTCTATTCACTGTGCCGCCTAGCTGCCCTAGGTTTGGGTAGTGTTGAGGTCTTTTGCAAGTCAGCTTGTATACTTCTACAAGAGTTTGTTATCTAGTAAAGGATGGAATATAGAGTGAATACCTTAAAGGGATTAACCTTCTTTGATTTTAGTTTATTGTTTTATTTAGTTTATTGTTATTTTGCAGTTATTGGTTTCCTACACATGGAGTTGATGAAATTGCTTAATCTTTTGTGCATAGTCCTTATTTTGGAGAAGTTTGAGAGGTTTTGTGGATCAGGGAAATTACCTAATCTTTTTGGTAATGTGACTGCAATTCACACTCAAATAGATGGTCTCTTTATTAAAACGTTTTTTTCCCTCTTACCTGAGTTCATTTTTGTATTTTTATCTCTTTTATGAATCATAATGAACAAATAATTCATCACCTAGTAGTGATCCTAATAATGATCCTCTCTTGACTAAAATAGCCCTGTCATCAGAAAGCTGACAAAACGTTTACACTGTATTTTTATTCAAAGCCTTTCTTACTTGAAAGCACCAGTTGGGGCTTATGAACCATTTGACATAACTGTAAAAAAATGTAGAATTCTTCTAAACCATGATTCTGCATGAGGGTAGTACTTTTATGGAGTGTTTGTTGTAATATCTTTTTCTACTAGCACTATAATTTCATCAGTGTAGGAAGGGAACTCTTGAGGAGCCACCCTCTACCAGTGAATATTATCACCAGCTCTGTCAAGAAATAGTTTTAAACAACTACCTGGGTCAGTGAGAGATTAAGAGAGTTGCACTGGATCTTATAGTCAGCATGTGTCACAGACAAGCCTTGAATTCAGGCCACCTCTTTATTTACTCTACCATATTTCTTCTAGAATATCTTTAATGTCTGCTGAACAAGTGAATGTTCTATCAATTATCATTTTATTTTCTAGTTGGCTAACTGACTTGCAAAGCCCGTGCAAATAGAAAAAGCTACTGTTGGTCACTAGAGGAGCCAGAATAAGATGTAAGCCTAGAATTCTTATGTTGGTTCTCCTTTTTCTCTGCAGCAAAATGCATCTGATATAATACTATGAAATATAAATATGTTAGAAAAATGTCAATACACATATACTAGGTTTGCCCAGGTACTAAGCATCAGAGTCAGGATTTGAACCCAGATTTTCTGTCTTTAAGGCCAATGCTCTTTTAGTAATAACATTCTGGGATTTTTCTGTTAATGCTCCTTTCCCCCAACCTTCTGTTGCTAGAAACTTGGAAGTCCAATGACTTATTTATCAAGGCAACATGTTAATTAAAAATGTTTTCTTCAGACAGAATGAATAAGGCAATATCTTCCACAATAATTTCCCTGATAGAGTGATTTTGTTGCAGTTCTCAATTTAGTTTCTAGTAGTCATGATGAATTGTTATCTATATCTGGCAACAGAGCTGCAGTGGAATTAATAGCATAACTTCCATTCTTTCTTTCCCTAATAACCAGGGCTCTAAAAGTAGACTCCAAAGTTGATTGCTTTTTAAATGAATCTTAAGTCACCCGTCTCTAATTTGGTCTTTGCACTGATATAAGCATTAACCTGCCTCTTTAGAATTAGCAATCAGTAAGTAATTCAAATAAGCATTTAGGGATTGTGTCTCCTGGGCCCATCAAAGAGTTAAGCATCCTTTTGATGTTGGTGTCTTTTTAGTCTACACCTTATCAAGGCAATTTGAATTGGGCACTAAATCAGCCTTCATAACATCAAATGCATTAAACCACTGCAAGAATCTTCATCAGTTCCATGTATTGTCTTTAGGCTTCTTCTGGGTTCTCTTGCTTAAGATAAACTTAGGGAAATTGGTGTTATGATGGCTTTTTTTTTTTTCAGTTAAGAACTGTTTGTCTAATTCTTCTTGATTCCTCGGAGACTTATTTCAGAGGAGTTTTCTTTCCTCCCTTGTCTTTGATCTACAACTGTGAGAACTTCATTTACATTTCAGAACCTCTGATTAAACCTATGTCCTTTGGGTTATGAAGTATTGTTAAATGACAGAATTAAAAACTCACAGAATTTCCTTATTCTATTGAAATATCTGAATGTCCAATCAAGCCTCTTCTTTCAGTTCATTTTGGTGTTTTTGAACAGGAAAAGCAGAAAACATTTTTATTCAAACTAATGTTATTTTGGTATCTGAGCATACCATTATGTTGTCTGCTTAATTATGTATATTTTCTTACAGTTATTAAAGATGTTATATTTAATTATCTGTAGGAGAGAACAACCTATATCTTTATTTTTATATACTTTATTGATGTCTCTCTAAGTAATTTTTCTAATTTGTACAAATTTCTCTGCAGATACATCCACCCAATAAACCTTAACCACTGTTCTTGCTTCAGTTTTGACAAATCAATTATTAAGGTAGTTGTTTGACTATTTTTTAATGGAATTGCTTTTTTCATTAAGAATCAAATTTCCTGCTATCATTGGTAGTGCTTTGTGTTATGAATTTCCCTTTTAGAATAATTACTTTTTAGAGGTTATTTCAGAATGTGTGAATTAGTCAGAATTGTTTTGACTGGGTATGATTGAGAAATGTTGTCACAAACACAAATTTCACTCCTTTTTGAAAAATATCCAAAGCTTAATGATATAGACATGAATTGAAGGAAGAATTAAGTTTGACCTTACTTTCATGTATTCAATTTATTTAAAATGTATTTCCTTCTGGGGTAGTATAATAAAAATATAACACTTCTGTTAATTCAACAAACTTCCCTAAGGAGTAGTAATTAGAGAATTCTGGATGAGGATATACACTGGCATAAAGCTAATGAAAAAAAAAAAAACAACAACTCTTCTTTGTTATATTTGGAAGAAACCAAGAGCAAAGATGCCTCGTGTAAAGAATCTGGGAATTGCAGCATCAACACAACTACTTTCGTATTTTCTGTGACATTTTGATGATTGAATATCAGGACCCATTTTAATCATATGGAAACTTTGTTCCATACCATATGCAACTTGCTTTATTGTACATATGGAAACAAAGAGGAAGCCAATGAATGATGGTCCCCACTTTGATACAATGTGGTTGACCTTGGTTGAGTCACCTTGAAGACTATAGTACATTCTTGCCCTGCTAAAGGAAGAAGGTTTGGGAAGGGTGAAGATGGTGGAGTAAAAGCAGGTACTTGATTGAGCTCCCACTCCAACCACCTCCAATACCTGTAAAAAATAACCCTAAGCATATTTTAGAGCTACAGAACCCACAAAGTGACAGAGAGAAACAAATATACTACTGAAGGCATCCTGGCAGGCTGACAGGAAGGGTCTATCACCCTAAGATGGAAGCAGAGCATAGTCCTGCATGACCCACACCAGCCCAGAACTGTGGCACAGACCAGCGTGAGCACACTTCAGGGGACTGAATCACTGGGAGCTGTGGCTATTTCCAGACATCCCAATCCATAAAAACCAAAGGGAAAGTAAAACATCAGTGGGGACCTCTGTTGGAACTGGGTGAGAGAAGAGCACAGTTAGACCTCTGCCCCCAGAGTGGTGGAGTTGGTGTCCATCTGCAGCTGCTCCCACAGTGGCTGCTTCCAAAACTCTTGTCCCACAAATCATGGGGGGACCAAGTGGCTGACCAGAGGGCAATTGCTGCAATTTCTTTGCAGACACTAGGAAGGATTCACTTGCTTTTCCCTGCTTGGATCTGGGTTTCAGTCTTTGGTGGCAGTTCTGGGGTGAGGGATGCTAGTGTGGCAGAGATTGTTGAGGCTGTGGAGAGGCAGTCCTTCTCACAGTTCTGAGGCAGGTGCCTAGAAGTTCTGACAACAACTTCATAAAACCCCAGAAATTTTGGACGTAGTACTCTCCACCCTGGAAGCACAGTTCTACCATGGCAAAGAGTTCAAAAGTCAAGTAATTGACTGGCAAGATAAGAAAACAGAGGAAGTGAAACCAAACTATAGAATCATTTTTTTTTGCAGGGCTATCACCCTGCAAATATTAGGAAAGCTATCACCATAATTGACCATATTGACAAAAAAAACTAACAAATTATTTGATTATCTCAACTGATGCAGAGAAAGTTTTTGAAAAAATACTCCATACATTTCTATTAGAAGTACTAGAGAGCCTAGCAATCAATGAAGATTTCTTTAAAATGATAAGTAGCATCTATCTAAAATCATCAGCAAGTGTTATATGTAATGGGATTGAGATAGAAGCATTTCTGATAAGATCAGGGGTAAAACAAAGATCCTCCTTATCACTACTGTTATTTAGTACTGTACTAGAAATGTTAGCTTTAGCAATAAGAAAAGAAAAAGAAATTGAAGAAATTAGAATAGTCAAAGAAGAAACAAAGTTATTAGTCTTTTTAGATGATATGATGGTATACCTAGAAAATCCTAAAGAATCAAGTAAAAAAAACTATTTTGAAAAAAAAAAGAATTCAGCATAAGCATAAATTTAAAATATCCTCCAAAAAGACACTTGAAACAATGAACAAATTTAGCAAAGTAGTAGGATATAAAATAAACCCACAAAAATCATTGGCATTTCTTTATATTATGAACAAAGCCCAACAGCAGAAAATGAAAAGAGAAATTCCATTTAAAGTTACTGTAGGTATTATAAAATATTTGGGCGCACCTGCCAAAACAAATCCAGGGACTATATGAACACAATTGCAATACACTTTTCACACAAATTATGACAGATATAAATAATTAGAAAAATATCAGTTGTTTGTGGGTAGGCCAACCTAAAATAATAATGACAAGTCTACCTAAATTAATTTACTTATGCAGTGCCATACCAATCAAACTACTAAAAATTTATTTTATAGACCTGGAAAAACTATAATAACAACATTTATCTGGAAGAACAAAAGGTCCAAAGTATCAAGGGAATTAATGAAAAGAAATTCAACAGAAAGTGACCTAACCATACCAGATTTTAAATTGTATAATAAAGCATCAATCATCAAAACTACTTGGTATTGGATAAGAAATGTAATGATAGATCACTAGAAAAGGTAAAATGCACAAGATACAATAGTCAATGACTATAGTAATCTACTATTTGTTAAACTCCCAAATGCCAACTTCTGGATAAAGAACTCACTAATTAACAAAACTACTGTGAAAATTGTAAAATAGTCTGGCATAAAGTAGGCATAGACCAGTATCTTATACCAAGATATATATCCACATTGTATCTATACACCAAGATAAAGTCAAAATGGGTGCATGGTTTAGATATAAAAAACTGATACTATAAGCAAATTAGGAGAGCAAAGGATAGTTTTCCTGTCAGATTCATGGAGAAGGGCAGAATTTATGACTAAAGAAGAGTAGAGAACATTATGAAATGCAAAATGTATGATTTTGATTAAATTAAATTGAAAAAGTTTTGCACAAACAAAGCCAATGCAAACAACATTAGAAAGAAAGATGAAAGTTGGGAATCAATTTTTACAGCCAGTAACTCTGCTCAAGGTCTCATTCCCAAAATATATAGAGAATTGAGCCAAGTTTATAAGAATATAAATTGTAAATTTATATTCCTTATTTATTTATTAAAATTAATACATCTTTAACTTTATACACACATATTCAGTTGATAAATGATTAAAGGATATGAACTGGCAGTTTTCAGATGAAGAAATTAAAGCCATCTATAGACAGCAACCATATAGCAGTTTAGTATCTCAAACCTCACTCAAATTAATCACTCATTTTTTCTGGGCATAAGAATCCTTAAGGGCTTTCTAAAAAAAAAAAGAATTCAGCATAAGCATAAATTTAAAATATCCTCCAAAAAGACACTAGGAGGCTCATTTCATCATTTTCCCTGCCTTGACTTCTATGGATCTTTAAACCATCAATGACAAAATTTTATTTTTTTAGATTTCCTTGGACAGAGATTTTATCCTTTAATCAAATATTAGCTCACAAACTTTTTCTTTAAAGAAGCAAACAAACAGCAACAAAAAAATATCCCCATAACCTAAGACTATGCCTAACATATAATAAGCATTTAAAATGCTTATTGTTTGATGAATATAATTTTACTCAAGAGAAAATAGTGAAGACTTCCACACATATGGACTTTATTGTTTGAGTGTGGAACAATATCTTCAATTTAAAAATTTGTAATTGAAAGATTTCCAAGAGAGTACTGAACTAGAAATTCACCTAAAGTCCATATATCCTACCGGATCTATATCCTGCAGTGCGCTTGTAGCCCCAAAGAGTTAATTGATAATAAGAAAAAATATATTACAGTTTTTAGAAAAATTATTTTTAGTAGCAAATGCTTGGTGGTGGAAACTCTGTCTACGGTTTTGGAATAGATCATTGTATATCAAGATAATGGACTCGTATACTGTAAAGAATAACAATGGCAAAAAAGGCAATGTATTCAAATAAATAAAGGAGGGAATAAAGAGGAAGCAAAATAAAAAGAGTAGTACAGATGATTACTACAATTTTATAGAATGTAAATAATTATAACTCTCACAATCAAGTAACTAGATCAAAAATGGGAAAATTATTACTAAATTTTAACATATGTGCATATATAATATACAGTTTTAATAAATAGAATATAATTAAAATATAAAGTTGAATGAATTCTTTGATCAAATCACATTTCTATGCTATTTAGTTATGTTTTTTTTATTTTTTTTTTTTGCCTTTTGGAGGGCAATTGGGGCTAAGTAACTTGCCCAAGGTTACATGGGTAGTTTTTTGGTGTGGGTGTTAAGTGTCTGAGGCCAGAATTGAACTCGAGTCCTCCTGATTCCAGGGCCAGGGCTTTACTCACTGTGCCACCAAGCAGCCCCTTTAGTTGTTTTTTTATTTTTTATTTTTAAGAGACTGCATATTTCAAGGGATGCAATTATAAGTATCCCAGGGTTCTATTTGGTGTGTCAGAATAAGACAGTAAAACAAAGAAGCTAACTACTTCACTCATATGTTTCAATTTAGTCCTTCCCTCTTCTTTCTATCGGAGGTCTGCATAAGCCTAAGCAAGTTGGTATGGGCAATCTACTTCCATTTTATTTGAAAGAGTACTCATATATCTATGTATTCACAGCTGCTGGCACCATCTCTACAGCCCCTATGAGCTCTGGCTCACTGGTCACACACCTCAGGAGCACCATCCAAGACCACCATCCAGATGCAGGCAGGTTAAAGCAAGAGCAATTACCCTCTGAATGTTTGCTTGGCCCCCTTAAAATCTGCAGGCCAGGAGTTCTGAAGCAACCACATGGAGGCGGCTTCATGGCTGCCACATGTCTGCCACTTCTTGCTCTGGGGACAGAAGCCTGACCATACTCCCTCTGTCTCCCCACTCAGTTCCAACAGAGTTATACACTGACCTTTTACTTTGGCTTTGGCATTTATGGGTTGATATTTCTCAAAACCTCCACAGCTGCTGGTGATCCACTCCCCTGAAGTCTGATCCAGCCACTGCTGTTTGGTGCCACCATGGGGCTAAAACTAGCACAAGCTCATGTGGTGCTGGGCTCAGCTTCCAGCTTGTTGTGATGGACCCTTTCTGTCTGCCTTCTGGGCTTCCTTCAGGGGCACATTTGTTTCTGTCTGTCACTTTGTGGGTTCTTTAGCTCTAAAATTTGTTTAGAGTCATATTTTATGGGTATTTCACATAGTTATGGGGTTAGCTCACAGAGTTTTCCTGCTTCTATGCCACCATCTTGGCTCTCCCCCTTCACCCCCACAGGCTTGTTTTTAATATTTTCCTTACAGTATTTTCTCTTCTTTTATTTATTTTTTATTTTTGTCCTCATTGTTTTTTTCCCCCTTTATTCTCTTTTGCTTGGTATATTTGACATTACTTTGAAGAGATGAATAGGGATTAGATTTTATCACAGGTATTCTCTTAGTCAACCTTCTCAGTTTTCAAAGATTAGGAGGGAGTATAATGGTTTCTTTTTTTTTTAAGAGGCAGAAAACATATATCATCTAAACCTCCCAATTTTTTTAGATTAAGGACTTGAGGTGCAAAGAATTTAGGTATCTTGCCTGAAATCTCACAGATATTGTATTCAAGTTTAAAATATTGCCAAAATACACAAAGAGATGCAAAACAACCAGAAATATTACATGTGTAATTTATTAATGACAATGTGATAAAATTACAGAAAATAAATATCCATATTAAAATATTAAAAATTAATGGGAAATGAAGCATCAATGAAAAAGAATTGCTAAAGAGCAAATCATAAAAAATGTAAAAAATTATCAAATCAAAAACAAGGTAACATACCAAAATTTTAGGGCATAATAAAAATAGATCTTTGGCAAAATTTTATCTAGGTATTTTCATTAACAAAAAAGAGAAACACAATAATAAATTGGTGATGCAAACAAAATACTAGGAATTTAAAAATTATTAAAAATATAAAAAAAGAAGATTAAACCATCCTGACAAAAAGGTATTCTCCCAAATATTCCTTCTATGTCAGAGACATAGTTGTCATTCATAACCCAAGCAGACACAAAAGAGAAAAAAATAAATTATACAACAATGTCCTAATGAACATAGATGGAAACACTTTAAACAAAATATAACAAAGAGAATAAAACAGTGTATCAAAAGATAAAATATTATGGCCAGATTTGATTTATGTCAAGAATGAAAGGTTGGTTTAATACTAGGAAAACTTTAAGCTTAATTATACATATTAATGATAAAATCAAGAGGACTCATATGATTAGATCAATAAATGTAGAAAGTTTTTGACAAAATACAATACCTATTTCTGAAACACACACATACTCACACAGGCATGCACAAGCACACAATCTCAGAACTGACATATACTTTGTAAACGACTTTATCATTTTAAGGTAACATTTTACACACACATATCTATGTGTGCATGTATGTATATTTATACCCATACATATGTACACATATATAATGTGTGTGTATATATGTGTGTGTGTGTGTGTGTATGTGTATATGCCTTTTCTTAAAAAAGATAAAGTAGTTAGTATACAAATTTTATGTCAATTCTGAGATCTACTATTATTGTAGGAAAATATAAACTATAATTATTTCCAAGAAACCCAAGCCTGTAATATCAATGTGTACTATTGTTATAGGAATGTAAATTTTTAAGATCTTCCCTGTCCCTAGGCTTAAGTGAACCTGGAGCCTGTGGTGGGAGACTTGTGTCTCAGGAGATTTTGTGATTGGGCAGTGGGTCAAGAAGGTTGTTACATTCTCTGAGCCTGGAGAAGGCTATTATAAACTCTCTTGTGAGGCTTTGTTTTGGGGCTCACTTTGAAAAGTGTTCTGTGATTTGACCAAATGAGACTCTGGGCAGCCATTGTTGAGACCCCTCCGGCTTTGAAAACCCAGATGTTGATGCTTCCCTCTCTGATAACTGTGATTTGGTACGGACAGTTTGGAAGCCTGTCTGCTGAAATGTTCTTGTAACTTATGCTTGTAACCTCTGTATATTCCGAAGTTCAGGGTGCTGACCTTTTCCCCCTGAACTGGGTAAACAACATATGTTTGATTGATTAAAGTAAGCTCGTTAACCCATTTTGAGTTACTTTCCTTTAGAAAAGCAGATCTAAGAACCAGGCAGACACCCTGGATATGCTGGGGTGCTTGCTGCTACAACTGTCAACACTTCTCTTTGACATGCTAACTATGTCAACATCATGAAAAAAAATAAAGTGAGGGAATGATGATAAGTAAAGAAGAAATAAAATTACCCCCCTTTTCCAAATGATCTGAATGTGTATTCAGCATGCCATAAAGAGCTAAGTAAAATTAATTTAAACAAATAATCAATTTAGCAAACTGGCAAGATGAAGAATCCATAACAGGCTTTGAATACACTGTTTTTTCTACTACATAGTTCTACCTCCCCTATTGATAGTCATTGCTTTAACTAACATATAAAAAAGAACAAGCCCAAGAGATAAGGGCAAGCAGAAACTGTGTGTACCTTCCCCTTGATTTTGTCTAGTGAAACAATAAAGAATTATTCTCATTTTTTGCCAGTCTTTATATCCTTTTTTCCTCAAAATCCTCTGAATCATAGAAACAAAATCATTCCTTTTGCATTCAAAGCTTTTGGTCATTTTTAAGGACTATTAGTGGGGATAATATGACTTTTCAAGAGATGAGACACTTTTTAGTTAAGCTTATCCAACCCAACCAACAACAGACAACTGCCTGCTCAAGCTGGTTACATGATAAATTACTAGCTTTTTTCTAAGATTGATCATATAGGTAATAATAATCTTAGCTGATAATTACAAAATTTTTTAGAAGATCTAAACAGGCTCTTGATATTCAGTGATAATTATGATTTTCAAAATAAAATGTTATAAATACATTTCACATATAACAAATGCCCTGATTTTTCCCCAAATTTGGGCCATAATTTAATTTAACTTGAGAAAAAATATATAAGCATATACATATGCAGGAATAATTAAAATGGTATTTTACTCATAGAAAAATTAATGAATAATAACACAAAATAATAAGTGTTTGGGAAATAAATTGAGATTGTGTGCTTGTGCATGCCTGTGTGATTATGTAGAGATTAAAAAAAATAGTGTTTTCCTACCTCAAAGAATGTGTGAGTTACACGTTCCAGCAATGTTGATTGTGAGCTGTCTTGGCTTTGAAATCCCATGTGATATCTATCCATCGATCTATCCATCTATCTATCTATCTATCTATCTATCTATCTATCTATCTATCTATCTCTATCTATCTATCCTCCCCATAAATAGGATAGCCAACAAATTATCAGAAACTTGTCATCTAGATATTTTAATAATTCGTGGCCACCAGGTCACCATGAAAGTTGTCTCAGTGGTATCCATTAGTTTTATTAAACTCTAGCCACGAATATACATACTCTTAGGCAATTTTTATGTCACTTTTGCACACAAGTTATTACTGGTAATTTATTGTAGTTTATTTAGGCTCACCATCCATCTCTTTTTTTTTTTTAAAGAATCACATTAGAATTATTCAGAGATTTTGTCTTTGTGAGTGTTCCATGATTACCAGCAAAATAACGTCATGAAGAGAATACTGGTGTTTAAAAGATTATTTTAATGTGGTGTAGTGGTGGTGATGGCAGTAGAAGTAGTAGTATTAGTAGTGATAGTAGTGGTTGTAGAAGCAGCAGCAGTAGTAGTAGGTGGTTTTAGTAGTAATGGTTATACTAATAGAAGTAGAATTAGTAGTAATAGTGGATGTCATAGTAGTGGTAGAAGTAGCAGCAGAAGTCAAAGTAGGAAGAAGAAGAAGAAGAAGAAGAAGAAGAAGAAGAAGAAGAAGAAGA
>NW_027187348.1:17612101-17646771 GCF_028583685.1 Petaurus breviceps papuanus | reverse complement strand
AGAAGAAGAAGAAGAAGAAGAAGAAGAAGAAGAAGAAGAAGAAGAAGGAGAAGAAGAAGAAAGAAGAAGAGGAAGAAGAAGGAAGAGGAGGAGGAGGAGGGTCTTTCCTTTAGAATTAGAAAGACCATGACTAGATGTATGTATCTGAGAATCATCTTCATGGAGAAGATAACTGAAAGCATAAGAGCTGATAAGATCATCAAGAGGGGGTAGTAGGTAAAGAGAGTCTCCTCTAGCTGATCCTAGATGAATTTGTAATTTTGTTATTCACTTATCATAGTCAAATTTATATTATATTTATTTTTATTTGTCTTATCATTCCTAGGAAGTTTCATGGATGAGTCTAAATAAGACAGGTTAATAAATGTTTATTTACTCATGCATCTGTATGCTTTTTACTTATCTATTTGGGGTATATGGTGACTTCATGGAGGACAAAAAAGAGGAGGAGGAAAAGAAAGAAGAGGAGAAGGAGGAGGAGAAGGAGGAAAAGGAGAAGAAAGAGAATAAGAAGAGGAAGAAGAGGAATGAGAAGGAGGAGGAGAAGGAGAATAAGAACAAGAAGAAAGAGAGGAAGGGGGAGGAGGAGGAGAAGGGGAAAAGAGGAGGAGGAGGAGCAGAAGAAGAGGAGAAGTAATAATAGAGAAACCCTAAAACACTATCATCAAAAAAATGCATGTCAGAAAAAAAATGGGGGCCAGCCAGGTAGCACAGAGAGTAAGAACACCGGCCCCAGTGTCGGGATGACCTGGGGATCGAATCCAGGCTCATATACTTAGCACCACACCTAGAAATAACTGGCCGTGTAACCTTGAACAAGTTACTTAACCCCAGTTGCTTTAAAAAAAGAGAGAGAGAAAATGTGGAAAGATCCTAACATATTTGGTAGACTTATGGTAAATTTGTAGAAAAATAAGGACAAGCATCATATTGTTTTGGCAGGTATGCTTTGAGATCTACATCATTAATTATTCAATCAGTGAATATTTATTAGGTTCTTCTTTTGTGCCAGACACTGTATTGGGGATACAAAGAAAGACAAAATATTGAACACACAATCATGGAGCTTAAAGTCTAATAAGGGAGACAACATACAAGCCACTATGGACAAATAAGTTATAGACCTGACAAACTGGATATAATCAACAGAGGGAAGGGGCTGGAGTTAAGATTAATTGAGAAAGGCTTTCTGTAGAAGGTAAGATTTTAGTTGAGACTTGAAGAAAGACAAGAAAATCAAAAATCAGAGTGGGTAAGGGATAGCACTCCAGCATGGAAAATAGTGAAAATGCCAAGATTTGAGGATAGGATATCTTGTTCCAGAAACAGCAAAGGGGTCAGTGTCACCTGATCACAGAGTACTTTGGTGGAGTGTGAGATGCAAAATGACTGAAAAGGTATAAGGGATAGATTTTGAAGGACTTTTAATCATTGATGGGTAATAGGAAATCCCTGGAGTATATTAGGTGAGTGACATGGTCAGACATATGTTAGGAGTTGAATGGAGAATGAACTGAAAAGAGGAGTGCTCAGAAGATAAACCAACAGATTATTGTAATAGTTTGAGTATGAAGTGATGAGTGCAGTGCAGGTGTTAGAAAAGAGAAACCAACAAACCAAGAGAGAGCTATTTTGAATATAAAAGCCAATAATTAACAACTAATTGACTTAGGGACTAAGACAGAGTGAGTACTGGAGGATGACTTCTAGATTGGTAACCTATGTGCCTGGGAGAACGATGATAGGTTCAATAATAATAGAGAATTTAGGAAGATAGAAGGGTTTTATGGTAAAGAAAATGAGTGCAGTTTTGGACCTGTTGAGTTTAAGATTTCTATGGGATATGGACTTTAAGATGTTTAATAGGTACTGGAAATTGTGACAATGAAGATCATCTGAGAGGTCAACATTGAATAAATAGATTTGAGAATAATAAGCATAGAAATAGTAATTGAATCTATGGGAGCTGATAAGATATTTAAGTGAAAAACTAGGAAGGAGAGAGGTCCAAGGATAGAACCCTGTGGTCCACCTAAGGTTAGCTGTCATGATCTAGATGAAAATCTAGCAGAGACTGAGAAAGAGCATTCTAATAGATAGGAAGAGAACCAGTGGATCATAATGTTACCAAAAAGAACCAAAAAAAAAAACTTAAGGAAAAGAAATTATTAAGAAGAAGTGCATGATCAATAGTATTAAAATCTGCCAAGAGGTCAAGAAGAATGAGGGCTGAGAAAAGACCATTAAATATGATAATTAAGAGATCATTAGTAACTTTCAAAAGAACAGTTTTGTTTTAATAATGATGTTGGAAGCCATATACTAGATATTTAATATGACAGTGAGAAGAAAGGAATTATAGGCAACCATTACAGATAGCCTTCTCAAAATGTCTAACCAAAAAAGAGGAAAAAAAAGACATAGGTAAATGGCTAGCATAGATTAATAGTTGAAGAGAGTGGTTTTGCTTTTTTTTTTTTTAGAGGGGTGAGATGTGGGCAAGATTGTAAGTGCAAAAGAAGGTAAAAAAGAATCAAATTATTCAGGATTTAAAAGCCAAACAGAGAAATTAGTATTTGACCATAGAGATAATAGTGAGTTATTGGAGTTCAATGATGAAAGAGGTGACCTGTTCAGACCTATTCTCTAAAAAAATCTCTTTGGAAGTTCACTGAAAATGGATCAGAGTTGGAAGAGATGAGTCAGGGGGATTGGTTAGAAGATTATTGCACTTATTCAGGGACCATGTGATGAGGGCAAGATTCATTGTTGTGATTGTGAATAGAAAGTAAAAATGAATCTAGGAGATTACATGAAAAGGGGGGAAAAGCATTATTTGGAATCAGATTTTATATGTGAGTTGAGAGATAGTAGGGAGTTGATGATGACACAGAGGTTGAGCCTGGGTGCCTAGTTTTATGATAGCTCCTTTGATAATAATTAGAATGTTGAAAATAGAAAGGATTTGGAAAAAATGCATTCTATTTTGATTGTGTTGAGTCTGACATTTCTTTGTGACTGCCAGCTCTAGACATTCAAAAGACAGCAAGTCATTGTAATACTGATAAAGAGACCATGACTAGATTTATGTATCTGAGAATCATCTTCATGGAGAAGATAACTGAAAGCATAAGAGCTGATAAGATCATCAAGAGGGGGTAGTATGTAAAGGGAGTCTCCTCTAGCTGATCCTAGATGAATTTGTAATTTTGTTATTCACTTATCATAGTCGAATTTATATTATATTTATCTTTATTTGCCTTATCATTCCTAGGAAGTTTCATGGATGAGTCTAAATAAGACAGATTAATAAATGTTTATTTACTCATGCATCTGTATGTTTTTTATTTATCTATTTGGGGTGTATGGTGACTTCATGGAGGACTAGAACCTCTGATATGTGGGCTTCCTGAGCCCTTTTCAGGGCTGCTTATCCACCTTAGTTGACCTCTCACCCAAACCTCACCTGTAGCTTCAAGAAGCTGTAACATGTGAAGTAACCACATACCCATAAAACTGTCTTGGATAACACTAAATTAGGTTGATAGTAGCCAAAAGGCTTCAAAATCATTGGTAAGTTAACAGGAGCTGGGGGTGAGGTGTCTACCACAAGTATGTGAAGACTTTCCCTGGTGGCATGGGTGGATAAGGATAATTTGTCCCAATGACCATGACAGTTGAAGTAGGCACTGTTGAGTGTCCAGAACTTGGTTAAACACTGCATCCTGGGCCATTGCTAGTCATCTTGACTTGTGTCTTGCCACTTCAACAACTCAGAAAGGAAGAGTGAGACTAATGATTTTTCACAACTTTGCCTCACTTAAATCCTCTTGACCTGAAAGTCAATGCATTGTCCTGTAATGTCATTAGTCTTCAAAACTAGAGAAGAATGTATGACAGCAACAACAACAAGTTACATATTCATTTATTCAACTCATCCATTCATTTATCTATTGGTTTATTTGTTTATTCAATAATTTTTATCTATTCATTTATTTGCTTGTTTTTGTTGTTTTTTTTTTGCCTTATCCAGTGCCTAGTATAGTTAATTACACATAATTAATGATAAATAAGGTTTGGAAAGTGAGTGTTTAGTTGGGGTAGAATACAGAAAGTGGAATGAAAAGTAACAATTTTGCTTTAGTTCCTGCACAACCTTTTCTGCAATGACCTAAAAAGTGTGCCAGACTGAATGTGTATCAGGAACACCAAGAAAAAGTGATATGGAGTCATTTTTTCAATGCAGGGGAGCTTAGGAAAATAGATCTATCTGTAGATTATGGGATGGGAACTCATTAGTAGTGTAACATGGTAGCAGGAGGAAAAAGTAGCATCAGGTTATAGCAGTGGAAGTAGTGGTGGGGTCAGTCCAGTGCTCAGGGATAACAAATGACTGAACACCCAGGCAGAAAAATAGCAGGGGTCCCATCTACTCCTATAAACAGTAATGGGTACCATCTGACAGCTGCCACCCATTATTCAGTTCCAGGTCAGAGTTCTAGGCTAGAGAGAAGGTTGCATATTCAAGGTTTCAAAAAGACAGAACAAGGACTAGGAACATGTTCCAGAAACTTAGCTATGTGACTTTGAGTCTAAGTGTAGAAGAGGTATTTATTTCTAATCTTTAGACCTCCACATAAGCCTGTAATAAAATGAACCATGTCAGGAGTTAAAAAAAAAAACAAAAAAAAAACCAAAGTTTTGCCAATAGTTCAGTAACTTTACACAAAAATTCTCCTAGGCAGCTTACAATGAGTGAGTCAAATAGCAATCTATGGAAAATCAATCACACATAAGCTAAAAGACTCAAACTAGGTCAACACTTTGCAGTGGTCAGACAAGGAAGGCAATGAACAGACCCTTCCATGGATCACAATACTTTGGAAATCCAAAAACTTACAGGTCCCCAAATTGAACTTTGGAAATAGCAAAACCTCAATCCAGACTTCCCCCACCCCCATATATAAACAGAGTCCAACACTAAAATAAAGTCCTCAGTCAAGAAATAGTCTGAAAAAACATGAGCAAATAAAAATCTGACCATAAAAATGTTAGTATGGTGACAGGAGAGCTAAAAAGACAAAACACAGAAGAAGACAATGGCCTGAAAACATCAACAAGCAAATCTCAAATAAAATTTAGATTGGACACACGTCCCACAAGAATTCCTAGAAGGATTTAAGAAAGTGATACAAAAGAGCAAAAAATAAAAATAAAAAAGAGTAAAAATTTGAAAAAAAAAGAAAGCTATGCAAGATTTTTTTAAAAGAGAAATAACTACTGGATAAGAAAGGTTTCATAATGCTCCAAGAAAATAACTCCCCAAAATTCAGAACTGGCTAAGTAAAAGCTCATGGTATCAAGAAACTATAAAAAAGTCAAAAGACTGAAAAATAGAGGAAAATATTAAATATTTCATAGGTCAAGCAAGCAACTGGAAAAAGTAGATCAAGGAGAGTTAATTTAAGAATTATTGAAATACCTGAAAGCCAGGAAGAAAAAAAAAAGTTTAACTATTATATTTCAAGAAATTACAAATGAAAAGTCCTCAAATATCTTAGAATTAGAAGTCAAAGTAGAAGCTAAAAGAAACTGTCATTCACCTCCTGAAAAAAAAAAAACTCAAAATGAAAATTCCCAGAAATGTTAAAGATTTCCCAGGGCAAGGAGAAAACACTGGAAGTGGAAAAAAGAAATAATTCAAATACTATGGAAACATAATAACTATCACACAAGAGTTAGCAAATACCACATTAAAGGAACGGTGGGCTTGGAATATTATATTTTGGAATGAAAAGAAGTTAATATTACAACCAAGGATACTTTATCTAGAAGAAAAAAAGCTGATTATAATCCTACAAAGGGAAAATGGGTTTCTGATGAAAAGACCAGATTAATAAAAAATTAAATAAATAAATTAAATAAAAAAATACAAGACTTATGTATAAAACAACAGACATGAGGAATCATAAAAGATTAAACACATTTAAACTGTTTACATGTTGAAGATGATTAATGTAACACTTGAGAACTTTACCATCGGTAAGGCTGTCAGAAGCAATCTGCTTAGACAGAGGGCATGGGTATGTAATGGCAATGGGGATTTAAAGATCTTCCCTGCCTCCTTGTATTGGCAACTAAACAGGTGCTTAGCACCTTGTTTCAAGTTTGTGATTGTATCAAGTATTAAGATCCAGAATTTGTGAATGCTACAGTGGTAGGAAGTTGCTGAAGTAACCAGAAGGGGCAGAACAGGGAGGAGCTAATAGCATATATAAGGAACAGCCCAAGCTAGAGAGCCAGAATTGCTGAGAGAGACAGAACTGCTAGGATCCTGAGAACTTCTGAGAACTGATACAAGTTGATAACAGAAAGGAGAACAGAAATTTTGGTGGTAGAATGGGGAATGGAGAAAGGAAAATTGAAGTGAGAACTGAGAAGAACTGAGAAGAGAATTGAGAAGAAATGAGAAGAGAGGAGAACTGCGAGGAAGCATGGTTGTAGTGCCGGTATTTCTGGTGTCTGTCTGTTTTGATGTTACTTTGTTAGATTCCTCTGCTGATGGAGGATATTGCCATTGTTACAGAAGCTCTGAGACCTTACTGCTGGTTCAGAAGCCGTGAAAGAGCATTTTCTTGTTGAATGTTTACAGAAATCCTGGAGGACGGCTTTACTGATATTTTCAGAGATCTTGAGACTATACTGATGATTTGTGTTGATTTCTCAGACTTTGTTGTTGGGTCTATGTTGATTTCACAGCAGAGTGAATTGATTATGGTGCCAGCAATGTTCTGAATGTTATTGAGGCTTTGTTAAGCTTGGTCTTCCTAGGATTAGAAACTGTGAAGGACTTGAGGTGGACAAGACACTGTGAGCTTTAATATGGAACAGTAACTACATACAGACCTGGACAAGGAACTGAGAGCTGTCTTCCTTTGAACTCAGGTGACAATTGGATATATTAGGGCAGGAACTAGGACTTTGGAAGAAGAACCATGAAAGCTGAGAGCCTGCCTAGAGTCAAGATGAAAACACTTCTCCTTGGGTATTTAATGCAAACTGAGAAGACCATGATTTACGTAGCCTAGGGGTAGAGAACTCTGTGTTCTCTGTATCCTGTACCTTTTCAGGATAATTGAATTAAGGATGATTGGAAACTAATCTCCAATTAAAAAGAAAGAAAACTTTTTGACTGAGAGATTAAGATAATGTGACCTAGGGGTGGATAACTCTGACCTTTGTACTTTGTGTTCAAGGAGACAAGCCTCCTAAGGATGATTAAATTAAGGACTTACTAAATGATATAATTACTAAATTATTGAGTTGCTAAGTGAATGTACTTTGTTTAAAACTATGTGGCCATTTTGGTGAAAACTATGTGACCATTTTAGTGATAAGTTGTTATGTCATAACATTGTAAATGCTGAACTTTGATTTCTGTGAATGTTTTGTTTTAATTTACTGCTGAATAAATAGAGTTCATTATACTATATAATCTAGAACCTTGAAGCTGCTCACAGCAGCAGTCCTCTGGAAAGCTGAATGTGCTTGGATTTATAGGGTATGATTCTACCATGCTGGGATTACTCCAAAAGAAGAATGGAAGGATGAAAAAGAGAGATACATTAGAAAATGGAAAAGAAGAGTAAGAATGAGAAAATAATAATACATAAATGGAGTACACACACACAAAAAGATTTAAACAATGGAATGAAGGAGGCGGGGCAGGGGAAATGGGAAATATTTGAACCTCACTCTTATCTGATTTGCTTCCAGGAGAGAAGAATGTATATATGCATAAAGCTGGGTAGGTAACTTTATATCACTCAACAGGAAAGTAGGAGTGAAAGTGGTTTAGAGAAATGGGAAAAGGGATAAGATGGTGCACATGTGTTAAGCGATGTGGTGATCAGAATCAAAATGGATTCTTGAGGTGAGGGCAGGATAAAAAAGAGAAATATAAGAGAATAGAGTAGAGGGAAATAGAAATTTTGCAATTGTAACTGTGAATTAGGATGAGATGAAGTGACCCATAAAATTCAAGACATTATCAGAATGAATTGGAAACCAGAATCCGACAATATATTGTTACAATAAACATGCTTGAAAAAGAAAGATACAGAGAACTAAAATAATAGGCTGGACTATTTATGCTTTTGATGAAATTTTTTAAAAAAGCAGAGATAATAATCACAATCTCAGAGGGGAAAAATGCATAAATGAAACTAAATAAAAGAGATAATCAAGTAAATTACAAAAAATATACTGTAGACTATAACTTAATAGTAGTGATGGTCATACATGGACTGAAAGGCATTAGCATCAAAATTTGAATGTAGAGAACAGATAGTTTTTGTTTAAATCCATATCCCTATCAAGTATCATAGAACTTGCACAAAGATGGCCCTTAAAGAATCTTTCCAATTGACTAATGGGTGGATAGATGGGTGGAAATCTAATTTGTGAAAAATATTTTAGCAAAGCATTTCATAATTTTTATTGCTTAAATGAGATAATTTATGAAAAGCACTGTCAGCTTTAAAGCCCTACACAAATATTACTTCTTCTTGTTCTCATCTCACATTCTAGTTATTATAAATTACCAATCAAAGCCCAACCTATCCTCCATTCCACTGGAGAGAAGCAAAGAAAGTTGTAAAAATAACAATGTAAGGAAATGTCAGAGTGGGTGAAACTCAGTGAAAACTTTGTATGATGTTTGACTACTTCAATAACTGTGAAGGCCTGCAATTTTACCGGATTGGGTTACAGAGATTCCACTAATAAGATTAGCCCCTTGATTTGCCTTCAACCTCAATTTTATTTCCTCAGTCTCCTCAAGGAGCAAACCTGATAAGTCATTTTTTTCTTAAATGATTAGTCATATCAGAAGTACAGCATTTTTTTTAAATACAAGTCATTCAATTCAATCTCAAATAGCACCATTGTGGAAGAAGATAGCTGCTGAAACTTCACTGGTGTCTTCCCTACACAAATGTATAAGCTAAGAAGACATAAGGAGTCATCACAGTCCCTTGAAGGAGCAATAGAAACGGTTCCATATACATAACTTTCGGCACTATCTTAAGACCTAGACAACTGCCTCTTTTTCAATAAAACGTGTGTGTGTGTGTGTGTATGTGTCTCTGAATAGACTCAGAAAGACACATACATATATACATACACACACATATGAATATTAAATTGTCTTCAGTCAGGTTTAGTTTGTTGTCATAATCATATCTTGATCATATACAACTGATTTCTTTGTAATTATATAATTATTTTATTTTTCCCCAGTTACATGTAAAACCTCTACCATTTCTTTTAAAACTTTGAGTTCCAAAATCTCTCCCTTCCTCCCCATCCCACCCCTGCTGAGAAGCCAAGCAATTTTAAATAGGTGATACAGGTGTAGTCATGCAAAACATACTCATAATAGTTGTGTGAAAGAAATAATCTTGTGAAAGAAAACATAGACAAAAAAACTCAAGAAAAACAAAGTAAAAAAAAAGTATGCTTCATTTTGCATTCAGACACCATCAGTTCTTCTTTTGGGGATAGATAGCATTTTTTATCCTAGGTCCTTCAAAATTGTCTTGGATTATTGTGTTGCCGAGAATAGCTAAGTCATTCACAGCTGATCATCTCACAATATTGCTGTTACTTTCTACATAGTACATTTCACTTTGCATCAGCACATGAAAATTTTTCCAGATTTTTCTGGAAGCATCCTGCTCATCATTTCTCATAGTACAATATTGTTCCATCATATTCACATACCACAAATTGTTCAGCCATTCTCCAATTGATGGGCATCCTCTCAATTTCCAATTCTTTACTCCCAGTAAAAGATCGCTATGATATTTTTGTACACATAGATCTTTTCCTTTAAAAAAAAATCTCTTTTGGGACAGCAACCTAGCAGTGGTATTGCTGGTTCAAAAGTTATGCATGGCTTTATTGCCCTTTGGGCATAATTCCAAATTGCACTCCAAAATTTGTCATTTACTTTTCCTGTCCTATTAGGCAATCTAAAGAGTACGAGGTAGTACTTCAGAACTATTTTAATTTGAATTTCTCCAATAAATAATGAGTCAGAATTTTTTTTTATATGGCTATAGATAGCTTTGTTTACTTTATCTGAAAACTGATTATATGTTTTCATCATTTATCAGTTGGGGAATGACTGATTTTTTATAAATTTGACCTAGTTCTCTATATATTTGAGAAATGAGGCCTTTATCAGAAAAACTTGCTTCAAAATGCTTTTTTCAGTTATGATTGCTAACTGTATTGCTTTCTATCCCATCCTTCTCCCCTTCTCCTCCCATCCCAAATAGGCTACTTTCATAGCAATTTGAATTATATAATCTGTAGAATTCATAGAATTGTTTTGTGAATTTGCAAAGTTCATAGTCAGTCCAAGTTCCACAGTTGAGGACCTAGAGGGCCACATGTGGCCTCAAGATATGTTTCCCACAGGGGTGGCTAGGTGGCGCAGTGAATAGAGCACTGACCCTGGAGTCAGGAGGATCTGGGTTTGGATCCAGCCTCAGACACTTAACACACACACACACACACACACTTAACACACGCACACACACACACACAATAACCGCATGACCTTGGGCAAGTCACTTAACCCCAACTGCCCTCCAAAAAGCAAAAATAAAAAAAAGAAAGATATGTTCCCCACTCCTGCTGTAGTCCATCTTTTTCTGATTAATTATCTTTACCATTATATTACCTATATTACCATTATAATAATCTGGTCTATCTATTTTCTCAGTATTTTTCATACTGTCAAAGCTTCTAAGATATACATTATTGACTCTACCCTCTAGGTGCTTTCTGCCACAGCCTTGTAGGGTTTATCCTATGGTTTTCTCTATTCCATTGTTCCTCAAGCCCAGAACAGTGGCAATTATTGCAAATTTCAGAGAGGATACTGCCCCTGCCCGGCAAGGTTCCACCTCTACTTCCAGTCTGTATCTTTTCTTGTTCATGTTTTTTTCTTCATTTGCCTGAATTTTTTTTCCCCTGTACCCATACTCTCCCATCCTCCAGGTAATGGTTGCATCCATGGGTTCCAACTCCTTCCCTCTGAGGACAAAATTTCCCAGGACTAATTCAGTGTGAAGTTCTCATTTCCGCATTAATAATCTCTCTTTAGCCAAAGGGCATTGAACAGTGGAATCACTTCTGACCAAAGTAAGCTCTCTTTTCATCCCTCTCTAATCAATCAACTTACTCCCCTATAGGCTTTTCTCTTTCTGAGAATTCAGAGGTCACTTTTCCCTCATTGCTATCATTGGCTTGACCGGAGTGCATCACAAACCCCTTTATGTCTTCTTTTCCCATTTCCTCCTTTTATATTTCCTTCCATGTTTTAATTTAGTTGTATAAAATAAGTATTCTCCTCTAGCCAGGGTCTTTCCAGGTTCTGTCCATCATGCCCCTCTCCACCTTCTCATTTTTACTTCTATCAGATTTCTATTTTAACACCTGTCTGTTTGTGTACATTTAGAAAGAATTTTTGGTCATTCTGTTGTCACTCTGTTGCTGTTGTGATCCTTTCCTTCTGGTTAAATTCACTGCTCCATTTCTTTTATTTGGGGTGCTTAAGGAAGAAATAATCTCTTCAATTCTGGTTTTCTTTCTTAAAATGTTTCACAATTTCTTTATTATTGAATGTCTTTCTTTTGTCCTGTATGGTTAAGCTCATATTTTCAGGATAGGCCATATTGGGTTATATCCTGAACACTTTGGCTCTTCCATTGCATTCCCTGCTCCTGGTGGATAAAGAAAAGTTTCACATTGTGTGAATGCCACTTCCTTTATATCGGAATGTTTTTCTCTTGATAGCTTACTGAACTTGTTTCTTAACTGAATCATTAAATTTAAACACGACAATTCCCACCCAATACCCAATCTGCATTCTTTCAATTAAAATTTCATTTTCTATGTTCAGGAGTTCTGGGGAGTTCTCTTATTTCATCTATTATGAACTCAAAGTTTTTCTTTTTCTTTTTTTTTTCTATTTTCTTCTGGAAAAACTATGCTCCTTAATTTGTCTCTATTATTTATCTTGTCTTTGTTATCAGTATATTTTGCATGCATAGTAAGCCATTTTATTTTTATGTTATTGTTTATTTGTTTCTCTTTTTCTAGAATATGCCTTGATTCTTTGTATTGGTTTCCCCAATCTAATGTTCTCACTTTGTTTCTTTGGTGACGCTAGCCATTGCAAATTCAAATATTTCTTTCTGCTCATTATTTTGCTGAGTACAGCCTATTTTTTCCTCTGGTAACTCTCATTTCCCTTTTAAGCCACTCAGGAACAGTGTAATGTGGTAACACATTCTTCTCAAATTTCACAAGACCCTCTACCTCCTCAAATGTCAGACCATTTACCTTAATTAAAAAAAATATTAATAGATGCCTAAACCCATTTATTAGATATGGAAGCTGTATTTCTTTCTGTTTTATCTGCTAACTTTTTTCTATATTTAAGATCTTTGTGTTTTCTTCTTGAAATTTTTGATGATTTTAATGTCCAACCTCATTTTCTTTATCACTAACTTTTTCCTCTCTGATGGTGACTTCCTTAGGGACTAGATCTCAGAGCGTCTTTTCCTCTTCCCACATTGGGCAGTCCATGGTTCCCAAGCCTAGATCCCTGGTCTGTGACTTTGTAATGGGAATGTAAATTTTGAAGATCTTCCCTGCCCCTAGGCTAAAGTGCACCTGGAGCCTGGGATGGGAGGCTTGTTTTTCAGTAGATACTTCTTGATTGGCCAGTGAGTCAATAAGGTTGTTACATTCTCTGAGCCAGGAGAAGGCTATATAAGCCCTGATGTGTAGCTTTGCTTTGGGGCTCACTTTGAGAATTGTTCTGTGATTTGATATGGATTCTGGGAAGCCGTTGTCCAGAGCCCCCTGGGTTTGAAAAACCCAGATGTTGAAACCCAGATGTTGATTTGGTATGGATGTAATGGTTGGACAGTTTGGAAAGCTGTCTACTTGATCTCTTTCTATCTTGATAATTCTGCCTGTATACTTTGAAGTTCAGGGTGCTGACCTTTTTCCCCTGAAAGGGGTAAAGGATATATGTTTGACTGATTAAAGTAAGCTTGTTAACCCATTTTGAGTTGCTTTCCTTTATCAAAGCAGATCCAAGAACCTGTATTGGCAGCAAACCCTGAGGACGCTTAGGGTGCTTGCTGCTACAGACTTCTAGGTAGTTTAGAAGTGAACCTTTCTGAGTGTTGTATTCTTTACTCATGCCTGGCATAAGACTGCAGAGATTCCTACCAGCATGGTTTCCTATCCTGGCAACTTCCTCCACTCCCTCTTTTCCTCACTTTTCTGACCCCATGCTAGTTGTTCAGAGGTTATATTCCTTAGCATCACCAATTCAGAGGTTTTGTAGCACTTATGCTTCTGGGTTATAGACCCTAGCAGGCTTTTCTTCCTGAATGACTATAGCCAAACTGAATGTCAAGCTCAGATTAAACAATTGAATCTTTTTTGGTGCTGGAAAGGAGGCAGGAGTGGGGTGTAGGAGTGGATTTTGATGTAGTCTGGTCATGCCCTTGGGTCTGCTAGGACATTCAATGATATAGGAGACATAAGAGAGCTACTAAATGAGCCTAGGGTCAGTGTGTGTGTGTGTGTGTGTGTGTGTGTGTGTGTTTTATTGTGCTTTTGGATTTTGGGTTCTAGGTGTCCTAGACCTTGGAAACAACTGAAGTTGCTATATCTTTAGGGTAAAATTTCTTCTTTTGGGGTTGTTTGAGGGGTTGTGGAGATTACAGAAACTATTTAGTCTACCATCTTGATGCTCCTATGACCTGGAACTAGAAAGACTTATTTATGTTATTGATTGTATGCTGATTCTGAAGTTTCATAGTTTGCAGAGCCGTAGGAAGACTTCAGAGACATCAGTGAATCTGACTGATGAAATCTGTGTGTCACTTTATCCACAATATTTACATTTGCTTAGAGTTAAATTTATATTTGGTAATAGATTTTGCCTTTTAAAAAATAACCCATAATCTTTTTCATCAACAGAAAAGGGGAATAACAAATATTGAAGAGGGAGTGGAAAAGTTGGAACACTGATGCGCTGTTGGTGGAGTAATGAATTATTCCAACCATTCTGAAGAGCAATTTGGACCTGTGAACAAAAGGCCATAAAATTGTGCATACTCTTTGACCCAGCAAAATTACTTCTAGGTCTGTTTTCCAAAGAGAGAAAAGGATTAAAGATCTATTGATATAAACATATTTAAAAGAGATCTTTTTATGGTGGCAAAGTATTGAAAATTGAGGGCATACCCATCAATTGGGGATGACTGAATAAGTTGTGGCATATGATAATGATGCAGTACTATTATGCCATAAGAACTGATCAGAGGGTAGTTTCAGGGAAAAAAAAAGCAAAGGAAAACAAAAACAAACAAAAAAATGATGAGATATATAAATTGGTGCAAAATAGAGTGAGAAGAGCTATTTGTGAACAGTAACAGCAGTGTTGTAATAATGATCAACTGTGAAAGACTTGGCAATAACACAGTGTTCCAAGACAATTGCAAAAGACTCATGATGAAAAAAGTTATTCCCCTCCAGATAGAGAAAGTATGAACTTTGAGTGCAAAATGAAGTATTACTGTCTTCTTTGTTTCTTTGTTTCCTTCCTTCCATCCTTCTTTCCTTCCTTTCTTCCTTCCTTCCTTCCTTCCTTTCTTTTTCTTTCTTTCTCTTTCTTTCTTTCTTTCTTTCTTTCTTTCTTTCTTTCTTTCTTTCTTTCTTTCTTTCTTTCTTTCTTTCTTTCTTTCTCTCTTTCTTTCCTTCCTTATTTCTCTCTCTCTTTCTTTCCTTCTTTCTTCCTTTCTGTCTTTCTGTCTTTCTGTCTTCCTTCTTTCCTTCCTTCCTTTCTGTCTTTCTGTCTTTCTGTCTTCCTTCCTTCCTTCCTTCCTTCCTTCCTTCCTTCCTTCCTTCCTTCCTTCCTTCCTTCCTTCCTTCCTTCCTTCCTTCCTTCCTTCCTTCTTTCCTTCCTTCCTTCCTTCCTTCAATATGGGTAATATGGAAATTTTTTTTCCTGATTTCACATGTACCATTAAAATTATATTGTTTTTTTTTTCTTGGTGGATGGAGGAGTATTTAGAGGAAGGGAGAAAATTTAGATCTCAAAATTGAAATAGAAAATAATTTTTAAAATAAAGAAATATTTTAAAAGAAACCTATATGTTATACCAATTAAAATGAAAACCAAACTGTTTTGTGGAATGCAAAATTATTTGTTGAATTATTTTCATTTTAGATGGGCAACTTCATAATCAAAACAAGTAAAGTCAATAGCATTTTTTTTCAAAATTCAATGAAATAATTTATACCTAAATATAATATAGTCTTAAAAATCAGTAAAACAGATAATGGACTAAAACTTGAAAAAATCAATCTAAAATAAGAAAAGGAGTTTTATAAAATATTTTTAATTCTTATAGAATACTATTGTACTGTAAGAAATGATGAATATGTTAATTTTAGAAAAGCATGGAAAGATTTGAATGAGATAATGAAGAGTGAAATAAACAGAACCAAGAGGACACCATATACCGTAACAATATTGTTAAAGAATAACTGTGAATGACTAAGATATTCTGAGGAATATGACTTCAAATCAACTACAAAGTACTTATGAAATAAAATGCTATCCACCTCCAGAGAAATAATTGATATATGGAAATATGTATTGCACATTTTCACACAAACAAGCACATATATCTATGTCAAATGTTGACTTCTCTAGCAAGAGGCTGTGAGGGAGAGGGAAAACTTGGAATTCTACTGTGGCAAAAAAATAAAAAGAGAAGCACCATGGGCTAAACACACACACACACACACTCACACTCACTCACACACACTCACACTCACACTCACTCACCCACACACATATAAATACATATATTTAGAGGGAAAGAGAACAAGATGTAGATATATAATTTATAAATATTTGTCTATTTCTCTACCTCTTTATGTCTCTCTATCCATCTATTGAGCAAGAACAAGAAGGGCCTAATGAGTTTATTGTATATAGTAGTCAGCTGACTGGTAGAAAGGCCATCTCTACTTCAATTTTGTTAGTCTTTTTTTACAATGATTTTTCTTCACCTAGGAGAATGACATAGTCAGGATCCAAGAACACCTCTTTCTTTAATCTTCTCTGTTTACTATTAGGAGACACCATATTTTCTAGAGTTAAGGCCCAGCAAGCAAGTGCACCCTGAACTTGACATGACGGCAATCTTTTGTTCTGACCCTCTCAATGAGCACTGCTGCAAATAAATCACAGAATTGATGGTCCCTGAGCTCTGGCAAATACCTACAGCCCCAGACATGAAGTCCTTCTATGAATGGAATTTTTGTCACTAGGCAACCTTGCCTCGCAGTTCTTGTTATGCCTCATCTCTATTGCTATATCACACCAATTCTTTGTCTAGCCACACATTTATAAATCATGGTTGAACTCCACTGCTCTGGGTCTCCTACATCTCTGTGACTCTTTGATCATTTGTTACCAGAGTTGAAAACATTCAAGAGGAAAAGGTGTGTGTATGTATACACACACACATATATATGTATGTGTGTATGCATATGCATGTATAGGTATATATACACCTATAAATACACACACACACACACATATATATTTATGTACACACAGATAGATAGATAGATATAGATATATAAGTATGCACATACATACAGATAGATATAGATGGATATACACACACATATACATGTTTTTAAAATAATTTTTAAACTTCAATATAGATAAAGAAATAGAAATATCATAAATAGAATTCTATATTAATTCAAGTCTACAGGGCTAGGTAAAGTAAATCCATGGCTACTAAGAAAAGTGACAAATTATGGAAACACAATTGTTAACCTTCAAAAAAATAAGGCAAAATAGATGCCAAACCTGCCAAATGGAGATAGGCAATACTTCAATTTTAAAAAGAAGAAAGTTGTATTGAGACAACTATTACCTGGTGAACTTGATAATCATAGAAATAGGAATTTCCTTTGTAACAGTGGAAAAGTAGTTAAATTCTCTACCTCATCAGGTAACAAATGCATGTTTTAGCTCTAATTGTGATAAAATTCTTATATCAAGTCAAAATATTCTCCTTTGTACTTGTAACCATTGATCCTACTTCTACCCTTCAGGATCAATCTGCATAAGTCATATTGGTTATCCCTAAAATTTTCATTCAGGTTTTTGTATGGATGTTTTCTGAAGATTTAGAAAAGGAAGTAAAACAAGTCAAGAAGCAGTGTGGTTTCTCTATGAATAAATCATAGGTTTTTAAATTGTTATTTTATTTTCCCCCAACTACATGTAAAAAAACCAATTTTAACATTCTTTTTTTAAAATTTTTAGTCACAAGTTCTCTCCCTCCCTTCTCCCCCTTTGACATAGGATAACCATATATAGTCATTCAAAACACATTTCATAAATCATATTTTAAACTAATAGTTTAGGGGGATATTATAGGTCTTTCAAAAAGGTATATAAAACCCTTTAAGGATTAAATTTAGTATGGGGAAATCTTGCTCAAATAATAACACAATTATGTAAGTCTGTACCTATATGAGTGGACAGAAACGAAGAACATTCATTAAAGGACTTTGCCACTGTGACTATCTGCCTTTTACATTTGGAATGCCCTTTAGTGCCTGGGACTTTCTTTCTTTGAAGATCTTTCTGCCGTGCCAGTTCCCTTCTCCCATTGATACATTCCTTTCAAAGTCTCTAATTTAGACACCCACCAGATGCTCCATGTTTTATCCTCTTCCCAACTGTATATGTGATTCTATGGACTTTTTTCACTATACTTTCATGTGATTTTAATCCCCATTTAGCACTCTCATGATTTTCAGCTCTCTTCTGTTTTTTCTTCTCCTTTAGAATAGAAGTTCCTTGAGGGAAGGGACCATGTTTATTTTTATTATATTTTTATCTGCAGCATTTAATACAGGATCTTGCACAGGGTAAGCACTTAATAAATGTATATTGCCTGAATTCTTGCTGCTGGCCTGAATTGAGATACTTCAAAGGATAGCTATCACATTATAGACATACTTTGATCCAAAATGATCTTGATATGCAAGAGTGATGGGTTGAATCTCATAGGAGAGCATTAATGAAGATGCATTTAAGAAGTCCTAGACACGAGAGTGGAGTCAAGATGGCAGCATAGAAACAGGTCTTCAGTGTGGCTGCGGGTTCCACCTCCTCCAATTCATGTAAAAGGTGACTCTGAAAACTTTGGAGTTATAGAACCCACAAAACGACACAGAGAAGCTAACCTCCCACTGAGGATAGCCCAGCAAGCTGGCAGGAAGTGGCCAGCACAGACCTCTGGGAGCTGAGCCAAGCCTCACAAGAACCTGAGGTTTTAGACTCAGGACTGCCTGACCAGGCACTGGCTGGAGGGACTTCAGATCACCAGCAGCGGTGGCGGTATCCAGAATTATCAACACATAGATGCTAAGGACAAACTGAGAGGTCAGTGCAGTGTAGACTTAGGGATCCAGTTGTTTGGGAGTGTGGTCCAGCCTTTATTCCCTGGAGGGAGAAACTGCTGAGGAGCCATGGCCCTGCAGCTGCCGCCATGTGGCACCTTCAGCTCCTGGCTAGCAGATTGTAGGGGGACCAAGTGACCAGTCTGAGAGTCAATTGCTTTTATTATAAACTGCTTGGATCTGGATTGAGGTATAGGGTGGAGGTCCTGGGGTGTGTGACCAGCTTGCCAGAGCGTGTGGAGGCTTCAGAGAGGGCACCCAACTAATAGCTTCAGCAGGTGAGAAAACCCCAGCGATTGGGACAAAGCTCCCCTGTATGGTAGCAGACAAAAGCTTCCAAGAAAAAATATGAGCAGGATATGAGGCTGGAGGGACATAAGGAGAGTGAATCACAAGCAGCAGTGGTGGTTTCCAGAATTATTAACCCATGAATGCCAAAGAAAGAGTGAGAGGTCATTGTAGAAATACATTGGAACTGGAAGGGATGGAGGAGCGGATCTGCCCCCTGCCCCTTGAGCTAGAAGTGGTGGATGTACAGTGGCACTGCTGCCACCTCAAAGTGGCTGCTTCAGAGCTCTTGGTCTGCATATAGTAGGGGGGCCAATCGAACTTTCAGAAGATAATCACTCTTGCTTTAACCTGCCTGGATCTGGATCATGGCCTTGGGTGGTGGTCCTGAGGTGTGTGACCAGTGAGCCAGAGTTTGTGGGGGTTGCAGAGATGGCACTCTCGTAATAGCTCCAGCAGTTGCAAAACCCTCAGCTATTTGGGACAAAGCTCTCCCCTCTGGAGGCAGAGTTCTACTGTGGCAAAGAGGTCAAAAGTCAAGTAACTGAGTGGCAACATAAGCAAGCATAGGAAGCAAAGCAAGCACAGCAGTCCAAGTTTGATTCCTTTTTTGGGGACAAAAAATATCAAAGCATGGAATGGGAAGAAGACAAAAAAGTCAGAACTCAAGCACTGAAAGCTTTCAAGAAAAATATGAGCTGCTTAAAGGCCATGGAGAAGCTCAAGAAGGATTTTGAGAATCAAGTAAGAGAAGTGAAGGAAAATTTGGGAAGAGAAATGAGAATGATGTGAGAAAATCATGAAAAGAGAGTCAACAAACTGACTGAAGAAAATAACACCTTAACAGGAGACTAATTCAAATGGCAAAACAAGTCCAAAAAGCCAATAAGCAGAAGAATGCCCTAAAAAGCTGAATTTGTCAGATAGAAAAAAAATTTCAAAGACTCACTGAAGAGAATAATTCCTTTAGACTTAGATTGGAGCAAAAGGAAGCTAATGACTTCCTGAGAAATCAAGATACTATTAAACAGATCCAAACACATTATAAAATAGAAGCTAATGTGAAATATCTAATTGGAAAAACCACTGGCCTGGAAAATAGACCCAGGAGACATCATTTAAAAATTATTGGACTACCTGAAAGCCATGATCAAAAAAAAAAAAAAAGAACCTAGAAATCATCCTTCAAGAAATTCTCAGGAAAAATGGCCCTGACATTTTAGAACCAGAGGGCAAAATAGAAAGTGAAAGAATTCGCCAATCACCTCTTTAACAAGGTTTCAAAAAGAAAACTCCTAAAATTCCTAAATTTTATAGCCAGCTTCTGGAATTTCCAGATCAAGGAGAAAATATTACAGGCAGCCAAGAAGAAACAATTTGCACATTGTGGAAACACAATCAGGATAACACAGGATCTAGCAGTTTCTACATTAAGGCATCAAACGGTTTGGGATATGATATTCAGGAGGTCAAAGGAGCTAAGATTAAGACCAAGAATCACATACCCAACAAAACTGAGTATAATATTTCAGGGGAATATATCATCATTCAATGAAATAGAGGACTTTCAAGCATTCTTGATGAAAAAAATACAGAGATGAATAGAAAATTTGGCATTCAAATACAAGAAGCAAGAAATGCACGAAAAGGCAAATAGGGAAAAGAAATCATAAAGAACTTATTAAAGGGGCAGCCAGGTAGCACTGGTTCCAAAATCAGGATGAACTGGGATTGAATCCAGGCTCTGATACTTAACACCCACCCAGAAAATAACTGGCTGTGTAACCTTGAGCAAGTTACTTAACCCCAATTGCTTTAAAAAAAAACGTATTAAAGTTGAAGTATTTACATGCTTACATGGGAAAATGATTATTGTAACTTATGAAACTTTTCTCTGTGTGAAGAGAGTTGAATGTGCGTGTGTGTGTGTGTGTGTATGTATACATATACAGAGGGCACAGGTTCAATTGAATAAGAAGGGATGATATTTAAAAGGTGAAATTGAGAGGTGAGAGAGGAATGTAATGAAAGGAGATGGGGAGAGACAAAATGGGGTAAATTATCTCATATAGAAGAGACAAGGGATAACTCTTACAATGGAGGGGAAGAGCAGGAAGGCAAAAGAGAGTAGGTCAACTTTACTGTCATTGAATTTGGCTTAGGGAGTGAATGGGAAACACACTAAATTGGGCATCTTGCCCTACAGGAGAGTAGGTAGGAAGGGGATGAAACAGGGCATGATGAAGGGGAGGGGAGGTTAGTGGAGAGCATAGTTAGAAGCACACACTTGTGAAAAGGGACAGGATCAAAGTAGAGAAATGCACAAGTGGGAGGTGAGATAGGATGGAGGGAAATATAGTCAGTCTTTCACAATATATCCACTATGGAAATGTTTTTTGCAACATGCACAAGGTATATTGAATTGGTTATCTTCCTAGTAAGGGTGGTGATGAGAGAGGAAGGGAAAGAATCTGGAATTCAAAGTTGCAAAGTCAAAAGTTTAAAAAATATTAATATCATTATTTTTACATGCAACTGGGAAATAAGATTCACAGGCACTAGGGTATGGAGATCCATCTTGCCCTACCATAAAACCAGAGGACAGATGGGGGAAAATATAGAGGAGAGCAGATTGGGGAGGGGAATGTGCAATGGGATTGCTGTTTTGGGGTTCTGGGTAGGGAAAAGATCGGGAGAAAATTTGTAACTCAAAATCTTATGTAAATCCATGTTGTAAGCTAAAGATAAATGTAACATTCAATTAAAAAAAGAAAGTGAATGAAATCTTTGGGCTGCATTAATAGTACAGCTAGATTTTGAATAGTGTAAGTAATGAGTCACAAGAAGTATTCATATTGTTTGAATTTACATTGAATGTAGCCATTGGACTAGAACCAATTACCATATTTTACATACCTATACCTTCAAGTAATGGGAATGTGAATATATTGACTTCATAACAGTATTGTGTAGAAAATGCACTGTGTTCAATACACTACATTATGTTTATTATTTGCTCTAATTGAGACCTGGCAGTACATATGCCAGATAACTTAAGAATTTGAAATCATTCAGCTTTAAAGAAGAAAAGACTTAGGAGAGACATGATAACTATCTTCAAATAGTTTTAGGGCTATTATACAAAAGATGTATAAAGTTTATTTGTAGATGCTACAAAGGAGAATATCAAATTCATCAGCAAAAAAAGAAAAAAAAACAAAAAAAACCCCACAAAAAAACAACTTTCCAACAAGGAGGTATGTTCCAAAAGAGAGTGGACTTCTTTGAAAAGTAGGGACATTGGGAAATAAGAATACTATTCATCTTTATGGTTAAATCAGAGCCTCTCTTACAGGGGATAGCAGTAACAAATAGTAATATTTATGTGGTACTTTAAGATATACAGAGTACTCTGTAGATATTATCTGATTTGATTCTCATATCAGCTCTTTGAGTTAACTTTACGGTTGTGATTTTTTTTTCATAAATTAGGAAACAGAAACTCAGAGAGACTTAGTGACTCCAAGCCCAGCTCTCATGTGTTACTCTATATTGTTTATACAGACATACTTTTAGTGTTAAAACTCATTCTAGTTACTTTCTTCCTAAAGTATTAGTCTAACCATCTCATTTCACTAATCAAGAATCTTTAGGAGGTCATTGGTGATTCTAGGACAAAATATGAACCCTTTGGCAGTTCATAATTTATTCTCATCCTACCTTTCTAAACTTTCACACTTATATTCTTCCCATGCTTCATGTTTAGCTAAGGGGTCAATTTGATAGCCTTGATAAAATAGCAATTCCTTCTTCCAACTACATGCCTATACACAAACAATTCTCCCATACTTCAAATTCTCCTGAACTCTGACGTTGAAAATCCTTCTTTGATTTTCAAAAGGTTCATTTCAGATACTGCTTCCCAAAGATGTCTTTCCTGATTCCGTTAATTATTAAAGTGTATCTCTCCACCGATTTTTAGGTATTTACTTATTCATTTAACATAGACCACTGTCTTCCATTTAGTGGTTTACTTATGCCCAAGGAGTTCATGACAATGATCTTCCCACATTATGTTACAAATCTACATTTTGTTTCTGACAGCAAGTATTTGCATCTTTGAAGAACTGTGGATTTATTTCTGTAAAAATTTCAAATTGAGATTAAACTTATATAAACTCCTAGAAGAAGGAATTGTATTCCATCATTTTCTTTGTATATCTAGCATTTTGCTGAGTATCTTGAATTTATTATGTGCTCCGTAAATACTTGTGTAATTGAATATTCTTAATGATATCTAGCTTGGAAGATACCTGTAAGAAGTAATTGTTTTCCTTTACCATTTTTATTAGATTTTTGAGACTCCAAGCAAGCACATGAAGTGGCAAAAGCCGCTTCTTTTTGTGCATACTTCATATTTTCTTCTCCTTTGACAATATTAATCATATAGCTTCAATATGGATAATTCAAATAACTGAATTTCCAGCCTTGGCTTCCCTTTTGAGATTCAGACTTGCTGACCCAACTGCATACAGGACATCATGTCTTACACTTGACAAATCCAAACCTGTGCTTGCTACCATGAAACTATAAATGAAATTCGATTCCCTTCTAATGTCAGCAAAGTGGTAAACATATAGTAGAAAATGAAACACCCACAAATATAAATGTAGTGATATCATAAGTATACTCTGGCTCATCCTCCCAAAGTCGGACTGGCTATGTCTCACAAGGTGCTAGGGTAGCCAAAGTGATTGAGTGTATCTTCTCTACTGTCAGGTGCTAGACCTCTGACTATCTGAGTTCCCTTTATTGGTAGGACCTAGTTATTATTGCCCTAGTTCCATTTAATTATTTGCTAAGGAGTAGTGTTTACAATGGGGTGTTTATTTTGAAGATGTAGTAAAAACAAAATACATACATCTTTTGGATCCAGAATACCTCAGAGGTATACCCTTCCCTGTACTACCTCTGTCTTGGGGGAAATAAGGCTCAGATTAGCTCATTTCTTACAAAGCATCAGTCCTACCAAATTAACACCCACATGTGAAATTGCTGCCAGATGAATCCTTGTATCAACTACTGCTGGGATGGCATCCCTAAGATTACTGCTGAAGATCACTGCTTGCTTCTGTGGGTACTCATGCTGTTCTGCCTGAAAACTGAGAGATTTACATTTGGAGATGGTAGGGTGCCCTGAAAAACTCTCCAATTGACAAGGTTCTAGTCCTTTCACTGGCCACTTTGAATGATTCCAAGAGCACTGCAACAAAGAGGGTTTGAGGCTAACAAGCTCTTTTTAATGCCTCAGTGGGGAAAGAACTAACCTTTATCATGTGGTTAGCTGACTGGAACTATTTACTGATTATTCATACATACTCTACAGAATGCCCAAAGCATTTCCAGTCTATCTTATCACACTTGACTCCGAAGCAGGCCTCAAGATCTCAGAATCTCCATGTAGAGAGATGTCATTAGAGTTAGTATGCATATATCCTAGATCCTCATTACACACAGAGAGATTCTCACACATCTATCATTTATTTGTCATCTACTATGAAATTATTGGGAAAACTGGTATCATAAATATTTATTTTCATTTTAAAAAGTTCTAGTGATGCATTCTATTTTTATGTCAAAGTCATTTCTAATATATCACACTTACCTAGTTTTACCTTATTAAAATATTTTGTTTGTATAGTTAAGCAAAACACACTGATTAGGTCTCACAAAACATATGCTTTTCTATATTGCATATGTCTCTAGTGAAAGGAAAAAAAAAGGTATACTCTCTCATCTCATCTCTGGACCCATGCTCGACCATTATGATAATACAGGTTGTGTTTCATTTTACTATGTTTTTTTTTTTCTATGTTATTGTTAAAGTAATTTTATATATTTCTTTCCTGGTTCTACTTAATTTCCTTTGTAGCACTTCATCACTTAAACCTTCCCATGTTTCAATGAATTGTTCATATTCAACATTTCTAATTTTTAGACCTGTGATTTCATCAATGTTAGGGAGGTCCCTCTTAAGGAAACTCCCTCTAAAACAACTATCCTGAAATGATCATTTTAGAGAATTTTACTTGCTCAGAGCTTCACAGTCATAATCAATTAATGACATTACTTAGAAACAAATATTTCTGCCTTTGAGATTGGCCTTCTATTCACACAACATGTTGTCTAATTATTATAGCTTTTTCAAAAGGAAATATTAATAACTTCCATACATAAGGATCCATGGAGCCAACTTATTGAATTAGAAAATAATATATTAACTTTATATGTGTTCTATTGTAACTATTTTGTTATTTTATTTGGTTAAATAATCCTCTGTCACATTCTATCAGGTTCAGGTAACACTTGCAAGTGTTGCAGGCTGTATATGACCTTCCACATATTTGACAGTTCTGGTGTAGTATATATGGGATCTCCTTTTCTCAACTTCTTTTTGGTATATAATGATAACTGAAACATCTAGGTCAAAAGATATAAGTATTTTAGTCAGTAATATATATATATATATACATACATACATGCATGCATACATACATACATACATAATTCTTGATCCTTTTCCAGAATGTTTTGATCAATTTGCACCTCCACCAATAGTATATTACTATACCTGCCTTCCTGACATCTTTCTATATTTATTATTTCAATCACTTGTCATATTTAACACTTTTCTGGATGTGAAATAAAACCCAAGATTTGTTTTAATTTATAGTTCTTTTTTAGAGACTTGGATCAATATTCCACATCATTGTTTACAGTTTGGAATTCTTCTTTTAAGAAGTGTCTGTTCATATTTTTGATCCTTAAGTACTTTGATAATGAGTCTTGTTAATCTCTTATCTATCTGAAATATTGATTCTTTAGCTGAGAGATCTAATATAAATATATTTCCCCACAGAAAGTTTCCATTTTTATTCTACCTTCGTTGATTTTGTTGATAAATGTTGTATTTTTTTCTATTTCATATCATCAAAATAGCCTATTTCATATTTTGTGAAGATTTACAGTCTTTATGTAAATTCATGTTGTATAGAGTATCCTTTTCTAAGCAAATTGCCTAATTAGGCTTATCAAAGAAGTGGTTTGGTTTCTGATTCTTACTTTCCAAATTGGTTATGCTAGTCTACTACTAAATTTTGTAAATCAGTACCAAATACATTTTTAAAGTTGTTTTTTATCCTTTTTCTCTCATTTCTCAATAACCTGCTATACTAATATGAACTGCAATTTAATGTAAATATAGTAAAATAGAACAAGCTAACATGCTAAATTGTTTTATATATGCTAAGATATACTTCATTCCATATTTACATTTGACCACTCTAGTGGGAGGGAGATTTGTTGTTTTTGTTGCTGTCATTAAGTCATGTCTAACTATTTGTGATCCCATGGACCATAGCATATCAGGCCCTTCTGTCATTCACTGTGTCCCAAAGTCTGTCCAAGTTTATGATCATTGCTTCCATGACACATTCTATCCATTTCATCCTCTGACATCCTCTTTAACTTTTGCCTTCAACCTTTCCCAACATTAGTGTCTTTTCCAAAATGTCCTGTCTTCTCATATTGACTGATATGATTTTCTTGTTTTCTAAGGTTCTCTCTGTGGCAGCAAGCACCCCAGCGTCCCCAGGGTTGATGCCACCACAGGTTCTTAGATTTGCTTTGTTAAAGGAAAGCAACTCAAAATGGGTTAACAAGCTTACTTCAATCAGTCAAATATGTATTGTTTAGCTAGTTCAGGGGAAAAAGGTCAGCACCCCGAACTTCAAAGTATACAGACAGAATTATCAAGACAAAAACAGATCAAGTAGACAGATTTCCAAACTGTCCAACCATTACATCCATACCAAACAACATCTGGGTTTCAAAGCCGGGAAGGGGGGGGGGCGGTGCGGCGGCTCTGGACAATGGCTTTCCAGAGTTTCATCTGATCAAATCACAGAACTTTTCTCAAAGTGAGCCCCAAAACAAAGCTACACATCAGGGCTTATATAACCTTCTCCTGGCTCAGAGAATGTAACAACCTTATTGACTTACTGGCCAATCAAGAAGTATCTACTGAAAAACAAGCCTCCCACCCCAGGCTCCAGCTGCACTTTAGCCTAGGGGCAGGGAAGATCTTCAAAATTTACATTCCCATTACACCCTCAAAGGTATTCTCTAGCACCACACTTTTTATTTTTTTGGAGGTGGAAGGCAGAGCAATTGGGGTTAAGTGCCTTGCCAAAGGTCACGCAGCTAGTAAGTGTTAAGAGTCTGAGTCAGGATTTGAACTCAGGTCCTCCTGACCCCAGGGCTAGTGCTCTAATCACTAGCACCACAATTTGAAAGTCAATTCTGTGCTGTTCAGCTTTCTCTATAGTCCAACTCTCACAGCCATACATTAATACCAGAAAAGTCATAGCTTTCACTATATGACAATATATGTATATATTGTTACAACAATATATACATACATATACAAACATACATACACACACATATAGTTGGAAAGGTGATATCTCTGCTCTTTAGAGTTTTGTGCAGATATGCCACGGATATCGTTCCAAGGAAAAAGTGTCTTGTACATTTATGGCAGTATCCACTGTCTTCAGTGATCTTTCAGTCCAAGAATATAAAACCTGACACTGCTTCCATTGCTCCTCCCTTTATTTGCCAAGAAGTGATGAGACCAGTTGCCAATATCATAATTTTTTGTTTTGTTCATTTCTTTGTTTGTTTATGTTAGACTTCAAGTCAACTTCTCTTCTATCACTCTCATCAAAATACTTCTTAATTCTTTCTCACTTTCTGCCATCAGAGTGGTATCATCTGCATATCTGAGATGGTACATATTTCTCCTGTTAACCTGAATTCTGGCATTTGATTCATTCAGCTTGGTCTTTTGCATGATGTACTCTGCATATAAGCTAAATAAATAAAGTCACAATATACAGCCTTGTGGTACTCTTTTTCTAATCTTAAATCATTCAGTTATTCCCTGTTTAGTTCTAACTTTTGCATCTTGGCTTACATTCAGGCTTCTAAAGAAGCCACACAGAATCTTACAGAAATCCTTGCTTCTTCAGTCAAATACAATCAGGCAGGGGAAAAAAATGAGACTCTTTCTATGGATGCTCATTTCCTCTTCATAAGCCAATTGATAAGCCTTCCTTAAAAATGTGATGTGAGCAAGCAATTCATAAAAAAGCTACATATTCCTTGAAATCCATGTGGGGAATTGTATTCTCATTAAGAAGTGCTCTCAATGGCAGTCTCTGTTATAGTTTTATTTGCCAGAATGATAAGTGTGAAATAAAAAAAAAAACTTAGAGTTGTTTTGATCTCCTTTTCTCTCATTAGTTAATTATAACATACTTTCATATGGTTGCTGATATATTTAATTTTTTCTTTGAAAAAATGCATACTTATTTGATATCAGTTTTATGTCAAATACTTCCATTTAAATTCTACTCATCATAGAATGAAGGAAATCCTAGGTTCTCAGAAGGGTGTTGTGTCCAGGAGTGCAAGCTCTAACATGTCCTAACAAGCTGGAAAGACATTAAGAATTAGAAACATTATGGCATCTCTTATTCAAATGACCAGATTCAGACGAGCCCATTCCTAGAATATCCTCTTCCAGTTAATAAAATAAAAATACTTTGTGATCTATACAGTGGAAAGAGTACTGGCATTTTTTTAAATCATGTAATTTTGAATCATGAAAGTATCCATCTGATAGAAATTTTGTAAGCAAATCATGAGAAATATAATATACTGAATTTTCGCAATTGACAAAGACACTAAAGTGAATAAATTTCAGTTGTCTATATTTCATATATATTACACATGTATTTGCACATATATATTGTACACCCATTGAATGTGCATGTGCATACACACTATATATATAATCTTATATGTGTGTATGTGTATACACACACACACACACACACACACACACATATATATATGTATATATATATGAAACACATAATCCTATATTATAACTCCCTTCCCTCTGATTCTCTTGGGATCTGGATCTCAAAACATCTCAGCTTCCTCCCACATGGAAAATTCATGGCTCACTAGTCTAGGTCTCTGCCCCCAAGTGACTTTTAGGGGGACAGAACTAGTCCCAGTGATATTGGGCTCTTTTTCTCAGGTCTGGTAGAGTACCACACAGGACCCAAACCTCCTCACATTGTATCGTATCCTATTCCTTCAATTCCACAGTTCCACAACCTGGCAGTTCAAAACACTGCCATGCTGACATTGTTGCAGCCTGAGATGATTTATGTCATTTCAAGTTGACATCTTGGAGATGCTAGGAACAGTGTGGAGGGAAGATTGAAGTATGTAATTAAGCTCAAATTCAAGCCCTAACTCACATCCTGCCCCTTTTCCCCGGTTTCTCCTCTCTCATGCAAAGGTCTTTTGTTGTACTGAATGCTGCCAAGGCACAGGCTATAGCAAATTTCTGAGTTTGGAGCTTGGATCTCTATGACAATGGAATCAGGGAGGGAAAATGAAGGTGTATGGTTGCATTTTGTCACAAGTCAGTCAGTCAGGTCTGCTAATACAGGTTTGTTGCTCATAAGGGTGGGTTATAGGGGAAGGGTTGTTTAGGGAGATTAAGATAAGTGTTGATTCAGAAAATTTTAACCTTCTTTTGGGTTCTTATTATTCTAGAATATGGAGTTAGCTGAGGTTGCTTTATCTTTGGTGAATAATTTTTCTTTTGAAGTGGTTTGAGAGATTGTAAGGATTAGAAAAATATACACTCCTCAATCGTGTTGGTCATATAATTCAGAATCAAGTTTTAGAATGTAAAAAAGCCATAAAGCAGCTGATAGGTTGCATCTATCTATATAAATAGAATCATTCTCTCTCTCTCTCTCTCTCTCTCTCTCTCTCTCTCTCTCTCTCTCTCTCTCTCTCTCTTTCTGTATGTGTGTGTGTAAGCTAAATATAGGTAGACAGACAGACAGACAAATAGATTGATAGATAGATAGTCAAATTGTCTGGGGATACGATATTTAAAGTACTATTCTAACACTTGTATTCTTCCAAAGTGAGAATTTACATGGAGATCATGAATGTTGTTGCATAACAAAGATATTTGAAAAATATTTCAGATAAGTTGTTAACTACTCGAAATTTGCAATATGCCAGTTGGACTAATAGGATTCTTAACCATCTCAGCACTCTTATTCTTTTTGAATAAAGTTTTCTTGGACTTAGAAGGGTAATAAATTAAGGGAGGTATATTTGACCAGGCCATTGCTACTGTTCACTCCTTTCACCTAATACAACAAAGATTTCTCCCTCCTCATATCCCCCTCCCCAATTCCAGAATAAAATTAGGATGATAAATAGCATAACGGTAGAAGATTAATGTCCTTTGTCCTTGGGTCTGGATACAAATAGACAATCACCTCAATCTCAAGCAAAAATTTACTCATGTTTTTGGGAGCTTTATTATTCTTTTATAGATGTAGTTGATTTTTGCAGAATACATTGTATCAGCAATGCAATATTCACATTGCCTATGGAAATTACAGATTTGCTGATGAAGTTATCAGTCACAAAATATATCAGGCTTTCTATATGGGGAATAAGCTGGAACATTTATTAAAATACCAAAAGACTGAGTCCCAAAACCAGAAAGTCAAACCCATCAGAGTAGTTAAGAAATTGGCACAGGCAGATAAAGTAGAAAGCACCCACATTCTCAAGCCTTTAAAACAGAACAGGCTACCTCAGGCAAAGGTCCTCTTATCCCCACTCACAACAACCACCCAGCATCCAGGAAGTGCACTGCCAGAAGCTCTGGCCCCTGGAAGTTCTCAGCAGGAGTCCTTAGCAAAAATTCTGGCTGACTCAAAAAGGGGTTCGTGCTTCCACTGCCGCTGCCTCTGCTGCTGCTGCCGCCTTCGCCATGGCTGCCACTGCTAGCCACCGCAGGAACTCTAGCTTGGCTTCCGCTTCTTCTTGCTCCACCCCTTCCTACTACGTCAGCAAGTCCAATGGGGCATGGAAGATCTTTAAATCCCATAACCCTTACATACATACACACACACACACAAACACACACACACAGACATATATATATATATGTGTATATATTATATATATGTATATATATATATCCTCTTTGTTTTATTTCTGTGGTCATTGTTTGCTATTTAAAAATTCTCAGCATCTTATTTTCTACTATGCTTATGTGATCTTTTACCCACTAAAATATCAGTCTGTAATGAGGAAGGGGAAGATAATGAATAGAAAACCAATTTTGAAGTCAGGAAGACCTAAGTTCAAATCCTACCTCTAGTACAAATATGCTAATAGCTGTTAGTTATTAGTCAGTCAATAGTTAATGGATATTTATTAAGTGTTTACTATGCTGGGGACACAAAGCAAAGCAAAACCATTCCTTTCCCTCAAGAAGTTCACATCCTAATGAACAAACCACCTTATCTATCAGTACTCCAAGCAAAACTCTAAGATAAACTATAAAGAATTGCTTATATTTATTGGAGGAAGGAATTTCCATAATAGGGATTTCCTGGAATTGATGACATCAACCAAAAAAAATTTTGCTTATTGAAAGATTAAATCAAGATGGTTTGTAATTAACTATGCCCCTTGAACTCATATTCTGAGATAAAGATTTAGAATCTATATATCAAAATGTAAATACCAAGCACATAGTGACTATTTTAATGTGACCCTTGTGCCAGACCACTTGCCAATGTCCTTTACTCAGACATAGTGGGTTTAGTCATGAGAACTGATTATAATAAGGCCTGTTCCTTTTTTTTCCTGGCTTCTTGTTCCCAGTGATGTTTTACTTTGGGACCTAATACAAAGAAAAACATAAGTATGGCACATATTCAGAGGGCTCCACATGTTAAAGTATCCTCAGCTACCACAAAGGCTCAGTTTATTCTATGAGTACTCACTATGTTGCAATTTTTATTTTACTCTGCAAAATAAATGTAAGATATAGGAGACTCACAAGAGCCAATAAATAGAAGCAAAATTACATAGAACTAAAAAAATGGTCATTCTGCTTCACTCCTCCAAAAGGGAACTGAATTTATTTGAGTGATTTTCTTCATTCCCATGAATTTCTCTTCCCCAGAAAGCTCTCTCCAATCTCCCTAAGAAACATAGAATCACTTTGCAATTTAAACTGCATAGGAAAAGTCAACATACTTTGGGGACTACTGAATAGAAAAATCTCCATCCAATCAGACTTGTAAATGTAAAAGTAACATAAATTTTTGTCCTATACATAGAATGCTATAAACACACTATTCACAGAAGAAATGATTTTCCTCTTTATTCATAGATTTGGAAATAATTTACTCTTTCTAGAAGACCCATTCCCCATAATGCTTGAATTTGGGTACTTGAATTGGGGTAAAACATGAGCCAACAACAAAAGATCATTCATTCTTTGGCTAGAAGGTAAGGATTAAGAATCATGCTGTTGTTTTTCAGCTGTGTCCAGCTCTTCATGACCCCCTTTTTGGAATTTCTTGGCAGAGATACTAAAGTGGTTTGACATTTCCTTTTCTGACATTTTATAGTTGAGGAAACTGAGGAAAACAAGGTTAAGTGAGTTTCCCAGTCATACGTCTCGTAAGTATGTGAGATTGTCCTGAATCCAGGCCCAGCATTCTATCTACTGCACCACGTAGGGGACCCAGGGAAAATAGTACCCTAGGAATTCAAAATTTCTATTTTTCTACACAAATGGTAGAGGTTTAGGTACAACAATTTACTGTACCATCCTGCTTAATATCATAAAATCTTGCAAAATAGTGTCGATCATTGTTTTGCTTTATAACTTTCCATCTACAGAAGGACACCCAGATTTGTAGATAATGGTGAAATATTCCTTCATTATCATCTCCTCTCTACAGAGTCTACTTTCCCAGATATTTTTGTCATATTTTGAGCTCTGTGGAAAATCTGCGCTCTGATTTTTTTTGTTTCAATTGTCTTCCTTATATATGAATCAAAAAGAAAATTATATCTTCTCCTTTTGCATAAAATTGTTTACTCTATTACATAAATAAATAATTAGCATCATGTGTATACCCTATATACAATGGAAAAAGTCTGCCAGTTTTTCTTTAAACTTTATTCTTATCATTGATGGCACATTTAACTCTAACACCTTTATCCCTAACGTGCCTTATGAAGAAGTAGGAAAAACAACAACAAACAACAGCAACTCTGAAATTATGAAGTGGCTAGGCCTGACCAAATGATTACAGAAAAAAATCAGTCTAGAAGTCTCTGAAATATTTGTTTTTTTTAATTTTTTAAATTTCTTTTTCTTTTTTGTTTTTATTAATTCCCTTTTTTTTTTTTTACTTTTAGTTTACAAGATTCAGTTCCACAATCCCTTGAGTTTCAAATTTTCTCCCCCTCCCTCTCCTCCCTCTCCCCCCATGAAGGCATGCAATCAAGTACAGGATCTGCAAATACTTTCAGATTAGACATTAGTCAGCTTATAAAAAGGATACTAACAGATGGAATGAACAATGGGAAAGAGGAAACAAAACCAAACAAGCAAAAGAAAGAGAGCAGGTATTTTGCTTCAATCTGCATTCAAACTCTGTTCTTTCTAGGTCTTTCTCTGAATGTAGACTTCTCTCTCTACCATGAGTCTTTTGGAGTCTTATAACCCTGCATTTCTGAGAAGAGTCCAGTCTATTAAAGTTGGTCATCACACATACGTTGTGTCTGTAATTGTATACAAATCTGTCCTGGTTCTGCTCTTCACACTCAGCATCAATTAATATAAACCTCTCCAGGTAAATATGAAGTCCATCTGTTCCTCATATCTTATAGCACAATAGTATTTTATTACAATCATATATCACAACTTGTTTAGCCATTCCCCAATTGATAGGCATCCCCTTAATTTCCGATTCTTTGCCACCACAAAAAGAGCTATTATAAATATTTTTGTACGTATCGGTCTTCCTCACACTTCAATGATCTCTTTGGGAAACAACCATAGAAGTGGTATTGCTGGGTCAAAGGGAATGAAATTGTTTATAGCCCTTTGGGCAAAGTTCCAGATTGCTCTCCAGAATGGTTGATTCAGTTCACAACTCCACCAACAATGTATTAGTGTTCCTTTATTTTATTTTAGTTTTTCCTTTTTGGAGGGCAGTTGGGGTTAAGTGACGCCCATGGTCACATGGCTAGTTTTTGTGTTACGTGTATGAGGCTGCATTTGAACTCACGTCCTCTTGACTCCAGGGCTAGTGCTCTCTACTCACTGTGCCACCTAGCTGTCCCTTAGTGTTCTATTTCTTCCACATCCTCTCCAGCATTTTTCATTTTCCTGTTTTGTCATCTTAGCAAATCCGACTGGTGGGATGTGGTACCTCAGAGTTGTTTTGATTTGCATTTCTCTAATCAATAGTAAATTAGAGCATTTTTTCATGTGCTTATAGATATCTTTAATTCCTTCCTCTGAAAACTTCCTGTTCATATCTTTTGACCATTTATCAGTTGGGGCATGACTTATATTCATGTAGATTTAACTCAATTCTCTGTATATTTCAGAAATGAAGCTTTTATTAGAGACATTGGGTATAAAAATTCTTTCCCGATTTTCTACTTCCTTCTTAATCTTGGTAACATTGGCTTTTTTTTAATAGAAACTTTTCAATTTAATGTAATCAAAATTACCTTTTTTTTGCATTTTCTATTGTTCTCTAATTTGTGTTTGGTTATAAAGGCTT
>NW_027187348.1:17585407-17612091 GCF_028583685.1 Petaurus breviceps papuanus | reverse complement strand
AAGCCTTTATAACCAAACACAAATTAGAGAACAATAGAAAATGCAAAAAAAAGGTAATTTTGATTACATTAAATTGAAAAGTTTCTATTAAAAAAAAGCCAATGTTACCAAGATTAAGAAGGAAGTAGAAAATCGGGAAAGAATTTTTATACCCAATGTCTCTAATAAAAGCTTCATTTCTGAAATATACAGAGAATTGAGTTAAATCTACATGAATATAAGTCATGCCCCAACTGATAAATGGTCAAAAGATATGAACAGGAAGTTTTCAGAGGAAGGAATTAAAGATATCTATAAGCACATGAAAAAATGCTCTAATTTACTATTGATTAGAGAAATGCAAATCAAAACAACTCTGAGGTACCACATCCCACCAGTCGGATTTGCTAAGATGACAAAACAGGAAAATGAAAAATGCTGGAGAGGATGTGGAAGAAATAGAACACTAAGGGACAGCTAGGTGGCACAGTGAGTAGAGAGCACTAGCCCTGGAGTCAAGAGGACGTGAGTTCAAATGCAGCCTCATACACGTAACACAAAAACTAGCCATGTGACCATGGGCGTCACTTAACCCCAACTGCCCTCCAAAAAGGAAAAACTAAAATAAAATAAAGGAACACTAATACATTGTTGGTGGAGTTGTGAACTGAATCAACCATTCTGGAGAGCAATCTGGAACTTTGCCCAAAGGGCTATAAACAATTTCATTCCCTTTGACCCAGCAATACCACTTCTATGGTTGTTTCCCAAAGAGATCATTGAAGTGTGAGGAAGACCGATACGTACAAAAATATTTATAATAGCTCTTTTTGTGGTGGCAAAGAATCGGAAATTAAGGGGATGCCTATCAATTGGGGAATGGCTAAACAAGTTGTGATATATGATTGTAATAAAATACTATGTATATAATATGTAATAAAGTACTCTGAAAGCCTCAGGGTAAGCTGGAAACTAGATTCCTGGTTGTTGACTTACTGTGCTGTAACCTCTGGGTGTCTAGGCTGAAGCCAAGGTCAGGTCTCTCAGTGTTTCCACTGAATTACCCTGAGGCTTTCAGAGTTATCTGTGGGGGAGATTACCACTTCAGATTTCCACCTCTATTCCCCCCTGGACTACAGCTCAGGCAGGCTCAGCAGCTGGCAGCCAGCAGAGCTGGTGTCTGTTGAATTGGTGTCATATTCCCCTGGTGGTTCTAAGGCCCACCTGGGCTTGGGTTGTTAGTGCTTGCTGGCTCCACTACCCTGAGCTTCTGGATCTCCTGTTGATCAGCTGAGGTGGGGCTTGTTGGGACCCCTCCCAGCCTTCCATCAGACACCTTACTGCCTCAGTTGCACCCTTTCTCAGTGACTCCTATGCCACTAAAAATCCACTATTTCAGGATTTTACTCTGGTTGGGACATTTATCTCTGGATTTTTGGAGTCAGAGAGGGGGAAAAAGGAGCAGCTAGGGATTACTCTGCCATCTTGGCTCCTGGAAATTCAGGTAGATGATTTTTAATCTTCCAGGCTGTGGACTGATAGCCCCAGAAGAATCTGCTGTCTCTGCTGTGGGCCCTGTGCTTTCTCTTACCCACCTCCAACTCATCCTCCATCCTGTGGTAAGACAGCTGTGAATACCCTGGGGGTGGGTGAGTCTGCTGGCTGGTGCTCCTTATCACTCAGTTATTGTCTGCTCTCAAGTCCCTGCTGGTGCAGCCCTGCTTGCTCTGTGCTTCCCCTGCCCAGACCTATGCAGGAACTTTTCTGGGCTGGGAATCTGCCATGCTCCATCTCCCTAGGGATTCTGTCTCTCTAAAATACATTCAGATAAACTTTTTAAAGTTTAGTGATGGGATTCATGGAGGAGCTTAGAAATGTTCCTGCTTCCATTCGTCCATCTTGGCTTCACCCTCCCCCCCCCCAAAATATTTTTTATCAAGAGCAAGTAATAATGGAGAAAAGTGCTAAATTTATTGTCAGAGAATGGCCTTTTGAATCCTGTCCCTGTCACAGTGTGATCTTATATTTAAATAAGATCACTAGCCTTATTAGCCCTCTTGTATTTCACAAATAAAATTGTATGCTAGTATGGAAATGAATGGGGAGAGTAGGTGGCGTTGGAACTTCAAATTCATCTAGGCTGGTTGAAAGAGGGCAGACAGCAAATATAAAAACATGGAGAGTATGATGTACAATTGCATTCAACTCCACAGGGATAGAATGGGGCCTAAGTTTTTCATTTATGAAATGAAGGCTTTGAACAAGGTTATCTCTTACTATTTTCTAGCTATAAAACCATACAGGAGCCACATTTTATGCTTTCTATTTGTATCCCTAGTGCCTAACATAATGCTAAGCAATTTACATTGTTTTTATTGAATATATGTTTATTAAGTGATTGTTTTGATGAGTCTGTGATTTAGAAATGTTTTATTTTTGAGCAGTTAAATATTATTTTTAAATTTTGAATTTCAAATTGTTTCCTTCCTCAATCCCCTTCCTCCACTCACTGGAGAATGCAAGCAATATGATATCACATTTACATGTGTAATGGTAAGGGAATTTGAAGATCTTCCCTGCCCCTTAAGGGCACTTGAAACACACAAGAGAAACTTGCTAGGAGGCTTGTTTTTCAAGAAGGGCCACCTTCTGTTAGTTTGTAATTAGGCAATTGCTCACAAAAGTTGTGATGTTCTCTGACCCTGGAGAATGTTATATATACCTCTGAGGTAAGGTTTTGCTTTGGGGCTCACTTATGGGAAGAGATGTGTGAAATGGCCAGAAGAGACTCTGGGCAGCCATTGAAACCCCCGCCTTTGAAAACTCAGATGGTGGTGCATCTCTCTCTAGTAACTAACATTGTATGTATGTAATGGTCAAACATCTATAAGCCCTATTGTTTTGTTGAACTGTGTCATTTTCTCTGTCTGTGTTTTTTGTCTGCTACAATTTTTGTTTGTATTTTCTAAAGTTCAGGGTGCTGCCTTTTCCCCCTGAACTAAGTAAATTATATATATATATATATATATGTTTGCTTAAATAACCTGGAGAGACTTATATAAAATGATGCTGAGTGAGAGGAGCAGAACCAGGAGAACATTGTACACAATTACAGACCCATTATATCTGTGATGACTAACTTTGATAGACAGGGCTCTCCTCAGCAAAGCAAGGTTATAAAACAACTCCAAAAGACTCATGATGGAAAAGACTACATTCAGAGGAAGAATTATGGAGTCTGAATGCAGATTGGAGCAAGCTACTTGCTCTCTCTCTTTTTTGTTTTGTTTCTTCTTTTTTTGTGCTTCATTTGATTGGTTATAATTCTTTACAACTTGACTAATGTTTAATGGGAAGGTGTGTCTATCAGATTGCATGCCTCCTGGGGGAGGAGGGGGAAAGGGAGAGAGAGGAAATTTGGAACTCCAAAACTTGTGGAACTGAATGCTGTAAACTAAAAAATATATATAGAAGAGTTGGAGTCTTACCTCACAAAACTATCCCCTGTCTAGAACATCCCCATAGCTATCAAGCAAAGATTTTTAAAGGTGGACATGGATATGTAGCTAATGAGGAGCAGAAAATGTGATCTCTACAGAGAGCTAGCAAGAATCTGAGGCATTATTTTATTAATCCATCAATTTGAACCCTACTCATAATCCAAAATCAGTTATTCTTTTTTCCCCCTTTTTTTCCTCCCACTATACCATAATCCATTCTATTTTGTATCTAGTGCATCTCTGGCTTTCATATTTTCATATTTCATATTTTCATTTTTAGATTTTAAGCTCCTTGAGGGCATATCACCCAGAAGGCACTAAGTTTCCTTAAGATGTCTGTCCTTAGGGCAGAGCCAAGATGGTGCAGTAAATGCACAAAATTGGCATGGGCTTTAGCTCCAACCATTTCCAATATCTGTAAAAAATGACTTTAAACACATTTTAAAGCTACACAAACCACACAGAGACAGAGAGAAGCAAATCTCCCACTGAAGGAAGCCTAGCAGGCCAACAGGAAGGGACTATCACACCAGGCTGGGAGCCAAGCACAGTCCCCTATTAGCCATAGTTCCTGTCCTGGGGCAACCTTGACCCGCAGCAGCCACAGCAGAATTCAGGAGAGCAGAACACGTACACAAGAAAAGCTTGACTCCAAAAAGTCCTCCCATCTTCCCACCCTCATGGACAGCTGGCTGGTGGAGCTGTGAAAACGGGCTCATTCAAGAGCATCCTGGTCACCCCCACCCCTTCCTACAACATGCAACAAGCATCTGGCCCAGTTAACAGACCCTTATTCTCCCAATGCAGGCATTCTCTGTACCCCCATTCAGGTGGAGAGTTTACCACAATTAAGTCCCTCCCTCAGGGCACAGCAGCAGCAAGTGGTGGAGACCAAGGATATGGAGCAACCTCAAGGTTCAGATCTCAGATTGCTCACATTTGGCATTATCCAAACACCCTTGAAGACTAGCACAGTAGACCCTCCAAACCAGTTGGTAAAGCAGCTTAGTGAGGACTTTGGGGCTGAAGCCTCTAAGCTAGAGCATTCCACTGAGCTGGCCCTACCTGTGAAGTTTTCATCACAACCTGAGCAGGACATGTCTCTGGATACTTCACTATCCCTTGAAAGCCAGAAACTACCAGCCTCCCTGAGCCAAACTGGGGTTTCCCACAAACAGGAAAACACTACAGAAGTAACAGAACAGCCTCCAGCACATCCAATGACCAGCCAGGACCCTGACAAATACTTGAGAGATTCTGAGACACCTTGTTCCTCAGGTTCTAGGCCCTCTAGAAAGAAAGGTACTGGAAAGGTCCTAGGAAGATCACCTCTCACCACCCTGAAGGATGATAATTCCCCTGGTCCCCTATGCCTTGGCAGAGTAAATGGTCTGCAGTGCTGAGTGAGAATGTGGGAAAATGGAAAGAAACAGCTATTCTGGGAACTAGACACCCTCTGAAGATCACTGCATGGGTCTGGGATCAGGGTCATAACAAAGAGAACCAGAATTGTCCCTTGGTTGATAACTAGACTCTACTTCTCTCTCCTCCTGGACTTGACTGCTTCATTCTGTCTCCTCCCTTAATAGCATAGAGATGGACCCATTCATTCATCTTGCCTCCCAACAAAACTGAGATAATTAGCTCTGAAGAAGAAAGTGTGTCTTGTCAACCATTATCTCCCTGCTCCCCTTATCTCTGAGTTCCAGATAATTCCCTCATTCCCTCCTTGTACAGTGTGTATTTGATGTATGTATGATTTCTTTCATACTAAAAAAAAAAGTTTAAAAAGTTAAAAAAAAAAAAAAAACCTCAGGATAGTGGATCACCAGCAGCGGTGGCAGTTTCCGGACTTCTCAACCCATAAACACCAAAGAGAAAATAAAATGTCAGTGGGGAACTTTGTTGGAAGTGTGAAGGAAGAGCTTTGTCTGTCCCCAGCCCCTGCGGCAAGAAGTCATAGAGGTGTGGCAGCTGCAGCTGCTGCCACTTGGCTGCTTCCAGAGCTACTGGCCTGCAGATTGTAGAGGGACCAAGTGACCACTCAGATGATAATCATTCTTACTTTAACCTGCTTGGATCTGTATTGAGGTCTTGGGTGGTGGTGGTCCTGGGGTGTGTGGCCAGTGTGCCAGAGTTTGTGGGGGCTGCATAGAGAGCACCCAACTAATAGCTCTGGCAGCTTCGAAAACCTCAGTGATTTTGTACAAAGCTCTCTCCATCTGAAAGCTGCATTATACTGTGGCAAAGAACTCAAAAGTCAAGTAATTGACTGGCAACACGAGAAAGCAGAGGAAATGGAATCTGACCATAGATTCCCTTTTGGGGACAAAAAGTATCAAAGTCAGATCTCCTGCATCAAAAGCTTCCAAGAAAAATACGAACTGATTACAGGCTATGGAGGAGCTCAAGAAGGATTTTGAAAATCAAGTAAGAGAAGTGGAGGAAAAACTGGGAAGAAAAATGAGAATGATGCAAGAAAATAATGAAAAGTGAGTCAACAGCCTGCTAAAGTAGACAACAAAATACTGGAGAAAATAACACCTTAAAAAGTAGATTAACTCAAATAGCAAAAGAGGCCCAAAAAGCCAATAAGGAGAAGAATGCCTTAAAAATCTGAATTTTCCAGATGGAAAAGGAATTCAAAAAACTCACTGAAGAGAATAATTCCTTCAAAATTAAATTGGAGCAATTGGAAGCTAATGACTTTATGTGAAATCAAGATACTATAAAACAGATCCAAACAAATGAAAAAATAAAAGGCAATGTGAAATATTTCATTGGAAAAACCACTGACCTGGAAAATAGATCCAGGAGAGATGATTTAAAAATTATTGGACTACTTAAGATGTCTGTCCTTTATTTAGAACTTGAAAATGCATAGTATGACTGCCTTGACAGAAAGAAAAAATGTTGTATAAGAGATCTTTGGTAGTCATCTAAATCTCAATTTGGGTCAACTACTAGTTCCTGAAATTCAGATTGTAGGTTATATGAGAAGTATAATATTTTAGTCCCTGAGAAAAGTATTCTTAAATAAGAAAAAGTTTTTTTTCAATTAAATGAGCAAGGATTCTAACATATATAAGTTGCCTTTTGAATAATTCAGTCATATTTTCAACATTTTTTTCACACAAACATGATCTTAATTGTCAAGTCACATTTTTGTGCCTTTGAACATTCATAAATATCTTTGTATTAATGTGTCCAAGAGCTAGAATAGGTGTATATTTTAACACTCTTAATAACATAAGCTAACTGTGTACATATGCTTATATTACCAGCCTCAAAGGAAACTGTGAATTTTTTTCTACCAAAAACTAATTTTTTAAAGATATTTTTAGGTAGTTTTAGGACTGAAATTTGACATTGAGGAACACTTAATGATTGAAATATGGTCCTAAGCCACTTCACCCAGAATTCTTCAATTATTTCTTGCCCCTCCCTACTTTCCTATCCCACTGAAATATAATGACACTAATGCCAATGGCAAAGATAGCAATAATATCTGATATTTTCTTGCCAGTTTTAGGGTTACCAAAATTTCACAGGTGTTTCCTAATTTGGTTTCAAAACAGCTTAATATTTTCCATATATAATATTTATATTATATTCTATGATTTGTAAGGCATATCATATACATAGTTTCATTTGTTTTCCCAACCACTCTGTGAGATAAGTGTTATTCTTAACCTTATTTTACACATGAAGGACAGAAGCTTAGGAAGGTCATTTGTTTTACAAAGGTCACAAAATTAGAAAATATCAGAAGGATTTGCATCTACATCTCATTAACTTAAACTCTCTATCTTCGATGCCATAAAACCTATCATCAAAATGATACTCCACCAAACATAAAATAGCATTATTGGCACAGCTATTTAAAGTGCACCCCTAGCAATCCCTAAGTTGAAATCTTTCTTCTCCCCAGTTTCAATAAAACCTTAAAAGGTTTTAATATGTTTTGGGAGGATATTCTCCCATTCTCTAATGACTTCCCTTTCTTTGTTTTCTGGCTTCTCCATCTCTCGTTACTTAGCTAGTGACATTGCACTGAAAAGTCATTTGGATATTAAATACAGTGTTGCTGATTATCTTAATAAATAGTTAACTAAGCAAGAGGATATTAGGACAGCACCAGAATTATTCTGGAAACTGTGTTTGTGTGATAGAAATCCAAATTTAAAGTATTGTTGATGCCCTACCCTCTAAGGAGCAAGAAGCAGTAACTTACAGAGCTGAGCACAAGATGAAGAACCATAAAAAATGAATTTCTTCTCCTAATATTTCCACTTATTTAGTGTAAAAATTGGAAAGTTACTTGACCTCCACATACCTGTTTTCTCATTAATGGAGGACTTAATATCACTTATCATTTTGTATCCCATGGGAGGATTAATGATAAATGATGTTAAGAGATTTCCTCAATATAAAATATCCTATTGATGCTGTATAATAATATTTCAGTCCAAAAGGAAGCCACCCAAAGATAATTGCTTAATGTCAGGTTTAAATTAATAGAATTGTAATATATTAGGCTTTTTTTTTCTTCAACCAAGAAATCTTTTGAACTGGGATTGCCTTGGGGGCCAGGGATTCAGGAAAAGATGCATTATAAAAAGGGGGAAACGAAGAACCATGCTGCTGGTAGGCAGTAAGCCAATGATGTTTCCTGTTCCATCAAGCTTATTATTCAAGAAAGCTTTAAATTAAATCACTCTGGGCAAAGCTCAGTAATGGACTAACTTATGCATGATGTAATCATGCCTGAGAACAATATTAGGAATGCCAAACAGGACTTTCAAACAGTAATGCTAAGACCCCCATTGCCAGACTGACTCCATTACTGGAGAAGGAAATCCTTCAGGCAAAGTTAGGTCACTTATTAGAACAATTTATTTCTCATTAGCTTAAACCTACCTGACCTGTTCATCTGTTAGTGTTCTGTGAAATCTCACTTCAGAAGATGGAGATACAATCTCTTAAGAAATCACATTGTTTCTTTGGCTCAAAGAATTCTGAGTGTAATTTAATGCATGTAATCATATTCCCTTGAATCCTAATCAGGAAGCCTGCCCAGTTGGCTCTTGGTATTATGTTTTCATAAAAAGATGTTCTATACAGTAGACAGGAAAGGATATCTTTATGTGGATTGTTTTATAACAGTACCTTTGAAAACATCTTAGCAAAGAATCATTTTAACAGAGAAGTTATAACTTCAAACACTAATGATTTCTTAAAATGACAAAGATATTTCAGGGTAGTAGGACCTATAATTTCCAAATAAATGCAATTTTTGCTAGTATAATCAACTCAATAAGTCTGTGGTTGAGGAGAGAGGAAATAGGAAACAGTAGGGTATAATTGCAAGGTAACTAATTCGTATTCAAAGAGCCTGAATTCAAATCCTGGCTCTGCCACTTATGGCCAATGTTACCTTGGAGAACTCAGTAAACTTCTCTAGGCCTTCCTTAATTTCCTCTAATGTCTTCTCCAGATACAAATACTTTTGCTCCACTGAAATAATTCAGAGGTGCATTATTAAATTTCATATTTTCCTCTCTTTGCTACTCCCCCTCCCTATTCTATCTTTTGACTCATTCATTGTTTTATAAGAAGGTAGACAGATAACGGTCATAATAATTTCTTAAATTTATATTTTGTATAGTCATAAGTATCTCCTAACCACTCTAGGGAGTTAGATATTAAAAGTAATATGACTTTGTGTTGGGGCTCTTGTCCCTCACCCTCTACCTCCATGCTCAGTTGCTAGTTTTTGGAGAATTCATAGATACACAGTGCCTGGATCTAGTCCAACTGAACATGGGAGAAGTATTGGGGCTGTCTTCTGGTCATGTATATCTAGCACTTAGATAGCCAGGGACCACAATCTCTTTCCACAAGAGCTAAAGATCATGGGCACTCTCTGTCGTTACCCTATCCTGTGTTCATTATTCTGTGGTAGCCTGTTTTGTTTTGTTTTGTTTTTTCTATAGGGAAACAAATTCTGTAGTGTTTCAATTCTACCTTCCCATCAGATTTCGAGGAAAAAGTTAAATTTAGGCCATTACTGAAGGTATAATGAGTTAATGGAGGGGTAAAAATGCACCCAGAGTACAAGTAGGAATGAGATATGACACCACCAATTTCATTCTATCACTGGAAGGGAAATAATTTGCAATATGTATTTCTAAATCATAAAATAGTTACAATAAATTGAGAGACTGATATGCAGGCTGCATTAAAACCTTTGTTATAGAGCTACTTATTGCCTATTTAACCTTCACTGAATACAGCCAGATCAATGCCAGATGGACTTCTTTCTCTATGGTGTTTTCTGTCTCTGTGGGTACATCTTTCACCCTTCATCACTCACTCTGTCTCAGGGTAATTGAGCCTTATAGAGCATTAGATAGAGAGTCTTGACTAATGTCACATATATCCAGTTGTATAAGGGGTGTGTGTTACAGAACTAAGCTAGAGAGAACTCAAGCCAAAAGGAGGTTGAGATCTGGGAATATATATAAATGATTGGGATACTAGTGATTCAGAGTCTGCTGAGGAAGCATTCATTAAAACAAGGAATAATGAATTATACCTGCTATTGAGTATGTTTGTTTGGCATTAAAGCTACTGGTTTTCCATGGAGTCATTTTTGTTCTTCCTGATTAAAACCCAAGCAATGATTGGCTTAGATAGTAAAGTGCTTTGCAATGTTTAGTGAGCAAAATAAATTTTCATAGTTGTTACTGTCACTGAGGTTGTTGTTGTTGTCACCTGATAGGTTAAAAGGGGGATTACTGACCCACTTTTCTAGAAGTAAGCTCTAAAATAGATTACACACAAACTAACAAGCAATAATTCATGTTTCCATAAATCTTATGAAGTTTCACCACTACCTCTATGGCACAAATGTCTTGTGGGATGCTGTTATATGGACATTTTTACCATTCATTGTGTCACCAGGCATATTGTGTTGAGGACTTTTTATTATTTAAGCATATATTTATATGATTATCTAAATGCTTATGAAAGTGATATTGAAAGTGGATGCTCCAAGTGAAATAAAACTGTAGTTCCAAGGATATATTGTACACCTCCATGGAAAGCTTAGATAGTAGAAGATCTCCTGGACCTCCAACTTCAGAATAATAAACAATGATTTTCTAAATAAAATATCAAGATTGGCCCTTTCATTAAAATAAACATTTGAGGTTCATAGGGCAGTTATCTTTTAAAATTCAAGTTTTGACAACTCATCAATCTGTTTGGTCTATAAAGGATGTCTTTTAGGGGGAAATCACATAGCTGTCCTAGAAATATTGGTACGTTATTTTGGAGATACTTTTGGTGTTCCGTCATTTTTAGTAATGTCTGACTCTTCATGACCCCATTTGGGGGTTTTCTTAGGAACAATACTGGAATTATTTTCTGGGTTTGGAGTCAGGGAGACCTGAGTTCAAATCTAGGATCAGACTCTTGCTAACTGCATGACCCTGGGCAAATCACTTAACTCAGTTTGCTTCGATTATCTCATCTATGAAAGGGGATGGAGAGGGGAATGGCAAACCAGTATCTTTGCCAAGAAAATCCCATACAGGATCACAAAGAGTTGGATGCAACTGAAATTACTAAACAACATTAACTTTAAGCTTTATCTGATGTCTAGAAATTATCTTATTTGGAAATTACAGGAAGGGCTGCAGCATATTCAAAGTTACTTGACATACTTACACAAGGAATTAGCTTTTATCCATGGGCAAGGCAAAGTCATCTGAGTAAAGAATTCAAATGTATCATTTAACACCCATGCAAGGAATTATGCCTTTTTAATTTTGGTAGAATCCTCAAATGTTTAGCTTCTAATTATATCTCAAATCTCTTATAATAATCATCACTGGATAGTGGCAACATTGCCAAATATCTTCAGTTTTTACTAGGGTTCTTCATGTACCTTAGTTGAGTTTAAGTAATTTGTAAATGAGGATTTTATTTGATATGCTATCATACTGTGTTTCCCCAATAATAAGACACTGTCTTATTATTTTTTTTTGGACAGAAAAACACCAGAGGGCTTATTTTCAGAGGAGGGCTTATTTTAATGAACATTGACAGCAATTTTAATAAACAGGTAAATGTGAACAAAAAAATGTACCTTTATTCAATAATGAATTCAATAAAGAACAGGATGATGCGCCCACTACTGCAGCTCTGATTGGATGCAGCTCAGAGCGCAGCGTGCGTTTCACCGGGGGGGGGGTGAACGGTGCATACAGAGGGTACTGTAATGTAGCGTGTAGCGCAGGGGACCTCAATAGGGCTTATTTTCAGGGGAGGGCTTATTTTAGAGGAATCTTACACAGTAAGGGGAGGGCTTATTTTCGGGATAGGTCTTATTATCGGGGAAACACGGTACCTCCTTAATCTCAAGCAAATATTTCATTAGAATTGATAGTTACAGAACATTAAAAATGCCTTAAAATATGACTTAAGATAGTTTTCCAGTAAGACTTGTAAGGTTTTTCATCACTCAACATGTTCCTTAAAAAAGTAATATTTAATATCATTGAATGCATCCACACATATTCTAGCTATTTCCATTCAGATTTATTGGAGAACTTTTAAGGCTAACAAGAACATATTCTAGAAGCAAATTTATCTGTATTCCACTTATTTTTAACTACAGTTAGTTTTTTGATAGAAACTAATAAGCTAGAAAAAAGGTTGAAATAAGAGAGCTGGTAAAATATAAGGTCAAAACTGTGTAGGCTAGGATGACATAGCTATGTTGATCAATTACAGAGGTATTCTTCCCAGAGTGACTTGACATTAGCATAACCATTAGAATCATCACTTCTGTACCATCTGGCATCAGTTTTTCTGCTCAATCTGCTGGTGATTCATCAGAGTAACAAAGTAAAGAAAGAAATATTTCTTTTCTGGCCACTTCATTTTCATGTTATTTCTACACCCACCAGAGCAACCCAGGGACATTCTCACAAACCCCTTGTTGCTTGCAATACCATGTGGTGCAAACATTGTTTTATTACATCTGAACTCCTCATAGTATTTTATATTTTGAAGTCCAGTCATCTAATGCTGCCATGATATCTACAATAGAGTTTTGCTCAGTATTGTTTTGCATCAATAAAAAGACAATCAGGTGAATGCTGGTATATTGACCACTCAAATGACGTCCTAAATGATATATCCTATGCCATATAAAATGAAAACAATTTACTATAACCACATTTTTAAGCAACTGGGGTTAAGTAACTCATTCAAGGTTACACAGCCAGTTATTTCTGGGTGTGGTGCTAAGTATCGGAGCCCCGATTGAATCCCCAGGTCATACCAACACTGGAGCAGGTGCTCTTAACTCGCTGAGCCTCCTGGCCACCCCTATAACTGTATTTCTAAGCCAACACATCTATTTAATATTTTGAAAAAAAATCTCTAGTCTCTTATTTTTCTTAATTTAGATCTATTTTGGAAACAAAATCATTAGCTGTTTTTCCTTCTCATTTTAGGCAAATGGAAAAGAAAAATTCATGCTGCCTAATGATCAATAATAGCCCCCAAATAGCTTAAAATACATGACTCATCCAAGGCACTCATCAGACAGAATATTCTAATTTCTTGAATTGTGTATTATTTTATTCAATTACGTAGGGATAAGGCAAATAAGTCCTATTTTAAAAGGTCCCAGGTTAAAACTTCTATAATATTCAGTAGTGGAATTAGACCTGGAAGGGGCTGCTTCACTTTCATTCTGGGCAAAATAGGGACATCTGGTCTGAATATAGATAGATACAGATAGATAGATACAGATAGACAGACAGACAGACAGACAGACAGACAGACAGACAGACAGATAGATAGATAGATAGATAGATAGATAGATAGATAGATAGATAGATAGATAGATAGATAGATGGATGGATGGATAGATAGGACATTTAAAATTAGTTGTTCCAGAGACATCTCAAAATCATCATGCCCACAGAGAACTTATTATCTTCCTCTATCCCTAAACCTTACTTTCTCTATAACTTCCCTATTTCTTATGAAGACATCATTATCTTTCCATTTTTACAGGTTTATAGCCTTGCCATTACTCTGTGTTCCTCACTCTTCTCATCTCACATTTCCAAAGGTTGTTGAACTTTCTCTGCATAACTACACAAATTATTCATTCATGCACATGTCATCTTTTACTAAGATTGTTCTAACAGCTTCCTAGCTTGCTTCCCTTGCTCAGTTCTCTCCCGACTATAGTCCACTATACATGTCACTGATAATTTTCTTTAAGCACAGATACGACCATGTAACTCACCTAATCAATTCATCCCGTGGGTTTCCAATTCTTCTAAAATAAAACAGAAACTCTTCAACTTTGTTTTTAAAGTCCTACAAACTCTAGCCCCAACATAGGTGCAGTGTCAATGAACCCTACTCCCCTTCTGACATTCTGTGACCCAACAAAAGTGGCTCTGTTTTTACACATGAGAGTTCATCAACCTTCTCACTGTTTTTAGACTGACCATTTCATGTGCTTGGCATGAATTGTAGAGTCTCCATCATTTTCAGACTCAGTTTAAGCACCAATATTTGTTTGAATCCCCCCCCCCCACTGCCAGCAACTGATATTGTCCTTCCTCCCAAAATACCAAGGATTTAACTACTTTGAATCCATTTTACCTATTCATTTTTAATTTGATATTGATAAGTAGATGATAGATAGATAAGTGTATATCTATTTATAAATATGCATGCTTGTGTATAATTTATAAGTAAATTAATGTATAAATTTAGGTGTTTATACATGTCTATAGGTATGTACTCACTCTTCCTTATTAGAATGTAAATGTCATAAGAATATTCACAATTATTGTTTCACTCTTTGCAATTATATCACCAGAACTTAACAGAGAATTTGACACATAGTAAACACTCAAAAAATGATTAATTGAATGATAATGGATACAAATATCTTTGCAAATAATTTCTGTCTTGCTAGCTCCATATATTTTATTCTTATTATCATTATTGTATATTTAAAGAAACTATTGACTCTTAAAAACATTGCTTATACTAAGGCATCTTAATTTTTTTTTATTTTTATTAAATTTGCACAATATCTTATTCCATGGGTTTAGGTTTATAATTTAATTGTCAGCTCAGATACAGAGTGGCTTAGCTTTAGTGATGCTACACAGTACTCAAGCAAGATTCATTTAATTTCCAGTATGGAGATTTTACAAACATGCACAAACACATGTTTGTAACACATGCACAGAACAGGAGGAAAACAGTGAAGTCAGAACTCCTGCACCAAAAGCTTCAAAGGAAAATACAAGCTGGTTACAGGCCATAGAGGACCTTAAGAAGCAGATAAGAGAAGTGGAGGAAATATTGGGAAGAGAAATGGGAACAATGCAAGAAAATTATGAAATGAGAGTCAACAGCCTGACTGAAGAAAATAATACCTTAAAAAACAGACTGACTCAAATGGCAAAGGAGGCTCAAAAAGGCAATGAGGAGAAGAATGCCTTAAAAAGTCGAATTTGCCAGATGGAAAAAGAATCTCAAAAGCTCACTGAGGAGAATCATTGCTTCAGAATTAGATTGGAGCAAATGGAAGCCAATGACTTTATGAGAAATCAAGATGCTGTTAAACAGATCCAAACAAATGAAAGAATAGAAGGCAATGTGAAATATCTCATGGGAAAAACCACTGACCTGGAAAATAGATCCAGAAGAGATAATTTAAAAATTATCGGACTGCCTGAGAGCCATGACCAAAGTAAGAGCCTGGATAGCATCCTCCAGGAAGTTCTCAAAGAAAACTGCCCTGATGTTTTAGAACCAGAGGGCAAAATAGAGGTTGAAAGAATCCACCGATCATCTCCTGAAAAAGATCCCAAAAAGAAAACTCCTAGGAATATTATAGCCAGGTTCCGGAATTCCAAGATTAAGGAGAGAATATTACAAGCAGCCAGGAAGAAACAATTTGAATATTGTGGAAACACAATCAGGATAACCCAGGATCTGGCAGCTTCTACACTGAGGGATCGAAGGGCCTGGAATGTGATATTCCGGAGGGCAAAGGAGTTGGGATTAAAACCAAGAGTCACCTACCCAGCAAAACTGAGTATCATGTTTCAGGGGAAAATATGGTCATTCAGTGGAATACAGGACTTTCAAGCATTCTTGCTGAAAAAACCAGAGTTGAATAGAAAATTTGACATTCAGATACAAGAAGCAAGAGAAGCATGAGAAGGTAAACAGGGAAAAGAAATCATAAGGAACTTATCAATGTTGAACTATTTTTTTTCTAAGCAATCAGGGTTGAGTGGCTTGTTCGGGGTTGCATGGCTGGTTGTTGTTTCTGGGTGTGGTGCTGGGTGTCTGGGCCCGGATTTGATCCGGGTCGTCCCGGCACTGGAGCCGGTGCTCTTGCTTGCTGAGCCACCTGGCCAAAGTTGAACTATTAACATTCCTACATGGAAAAACAATAATTGTAACCTATGAAACTTTTCTCAGTAGTTGAAGGGATTAGAAATATATATATATATGTCTTTATATGAGGGTATTTGAGCCTATGAATACATATGTGAATGTGTGTATATACGTTTACAGGTATACATAGATAGAGGGCATGGGACCAATTTAACAGGAAGGGATGATACTTAAAAGGTGAAATTAAGAGGTGAGAGGAATATAATGAGAGGAGATGGGGAGAGACAGAGTGGGGCAAACTATCTCATACAGAAGAGGCAAGGGAAAATGGTTACAATGGAGGGGAAGAATAGGAAGGCAAAAGGGAATAGGTCAACCTTATTCCTATTGAATCTGGCTTGAGAAGGGAGGGAAATACACACTAAATAGGGGATTTCACCCTCCAGGAGGATAGGGGGGAAGGGTATGTGAGGGGGGATGATGGAAGGGAGGGCAGGCTAGGGGGGAGGGAAGTTGGAAGCGCCCACTTTTGAAAAGGGCCAGGATCAAAGTAGAGAATAGAACAAGTGTGAGGTGGGATAGGAGGGAGGGAAATATAGTCAGTCTTTTACAATACATCTACTATGTTATTGTTTTGCATTAGCCACACATGTACAACCTATACTAAACTGCTTGACCCCCCAGTGGGGGTGGGTGGCAGGGGGGGGGGAAGGGAATGAATCTGGAATTGAAAGTTTAAATCAAATATTCAAATATATATGTGAGTGTGTATATATATATATATATGCTATTATTAATACCATCTTACATGTAATTAAGAAAAAAGATATACAGGCACTGAGGCATAGAGATCCACTGGAAAAGTTGAAACGTGTATGGGAGAAAATATGGGAGAGAGTAGATTGGAGGTGGGGATATCCTGTGGGACTGCTGTTTTGGGGGGATGGGTGGGGGGAAAATGGGGAGAAAATTTGTAACTCAAAATCTGGCGGAAACGAATGATGTAAATCAGCAGTTAATAAAGCATTTAAATTAAAAAAATTAAAAAAAAATAAATCAGACATTGTGAGATAAGACTCTATACATACATCAAAGGTGCTGTTCATAAGGAGCACCTTACAACTTGTATATGTAATCAACCAGTTCAGGAATTATTTTCAGTGCTTTTTGGAAAAAAAAAGATATTTGTACTATTTACTAAGCCCAAGCCTATCAATACCAATCTATGATTCTTTCAGAGATGCCTAAACCTGCAATTGAAAATGTTGAGTATTTTCACAAACTTAAGAAACAGGGCGCTTTTGTCAATAGAGTCCATGTGTATGGGCTGTTCAAGGAGGACCAATACCTCTGCTGTGCTGGCTTCCCCAACCCTTTTTAGGGCTCCTCATCCAACTTTGCTGTCTACCTGGCAGCTGTCACCTGTGGCTCAATGAAGCTGTGGCATGTGCAGTGCTTACACCCTGGTAAAATCATCTTGACAGGCTAAACCAGGGTAACTGACAGGCATAAAATACATCAGTGAATTAGGGTGGTATCCACCTTAAGCATATGAAGATTTCCTCCATTGGGATGGGTGGATGAGAACAATTTCTTCCAGTGGTTATGAAGGCGGCTGGAGAAGACACTGGTGAGAGCTGAGGGTTTGGTCAGACATAGAAGACACTGATGTTATCCATTGCATTCCAGGTCTTCACCATTTATCTTGACTTTTGTCCTTCCATAGGACCTCGACTCTGGAAGAGCCAGTAAGCCTGATGACTTAGTGCTACTCTACCTCATTGAAATCCAATTCACACACAAGTCAAGCTATCACCCTGTGATGTTATTTTCCTTCTTTGAAAATGAAGGACAAACAAGGATTAAGAACACTCTATTTGTAGTTAACAAACTATTTCCAGTTAAAACTAAAATGTAAGAAGTACTAAGATTCATAGTTTTCAACATTAACATGTTTCATGGTCTGAAACACAGTGGATAGTAGGAAACTATAATTTCATATAAGAAAGTTCTTTGGGAAATAAAAACATATTGACAATTTAAAGTTTCAATCCATTTATCAAAATCACAAGCTGAATTTCTGGGGCAACATGTATTTCCCAATGTACTATTTTCTGAAGGATATTCAAAATTGAAGATCTAGATGATATTGAAAAATTGTAGATGAATGAAGAATTTGCTTTCTCAAATCAGGTTAAGGTCTACAAAAATTGCTTTTTGTTATATAATGGCTTCATTATAGTGAAGCCTTAAACTCAAAAGTAGAAAACTAGTTGGCTACCAGAGTCATGCAACAAATGGAATAAAACAAATATCTATTGTATTCACATCTATCACAACATTAGAAGAACAAAATGAGCAAATACATTCCAGCCACATAGACCAGTGCATTAGACGCAAAAGGAATGTGGAAAAGATGTGCATGTTGTATAAAAAATGATACATTTTTTTGGTTTTAATTTACATATCACCTTGAGAGATTTCTTTTCTAACTTAAATCAGTTTGAGAAGTCTAATTATATTTGTCTGTGTTTAAAAAAAAACTATTTTGAGTTACAAATGCATTATGAAAGGACTGTATCTATTACTTTTTGCAAGTGTACTACAGAATAAAATGATATATTATTCCCATTGTAAGCTTTTTTGCCTCAGTTATACAAGTCAAGATATGGCAACAACCTGATATACAGAAGTTCCACTGCTTATGGTAATTGTACTACTAGTCTCATTTTCAATGTAAATGAAGACATTATGGCTCTTGCCCAAAATCAAGAATTCTACACAGTAAATGTCTACAGTACCACAAGGTCAAAAAACTTCCATGAATTGCTGCAAATACATAGTTGTTTTTGAAATGCAATTGACAAATGACCTTACATGACAGTGTCATATCCAAGGATCACAGATTTTGAATATATCAAAGGAAACAGATATTGGTTTGTCCCAGCTTTTGTTTTTTTTGTTTGTTTGTTTGTTTTAGAGAAGACATGGAGAAGAAAAATAAGTACATAATTTGTTAAGCAAATAAATAGTAAAAGCACTATTAAACATTCACAGCCCCAATTAAATTGACTTTGAATATTTTGAGGTTATGAGGGCTAAGACCAAGCTTAGTCTTGCAGTCTTGGTGGGACCAGAAAATGGATAGAAAAGGAGAATATCTACTTGGTGATTCATGCTCACTGTGCATGAAACAAAGAGATGTAGGGTATAACTATATTGGTCAAAGAGGAGTTTAATGCTTATAAATTAACCTTGTAAAATGAAGTTGGTAAATGCATTATTTATCTATGCTATGTGAGCAATAAATATTAGAAAACTGCTCCATTAGTCATTTGAAGAAGATACAATGAACACAAATCTTTGTCCTGCCCATTAAGAGTTTACTGAAGAAAATTCTAAAATTCCTCTAATTTATAGCATTTTGTGATTCTATGATTCTACTATGATGTTGGCAGAGGTAACCCAGGTTAGTTATAAAGATTGGAAGGGAGTGGTGTGTTGGGAGAAAGTAATGGAATTTTGGAGATAGCTAAGTGACTCAGTAGATAGAGTTCTGGATTTGGAGGCAAGATCTGAGTTCGAATCTGGCCTCAAACACTAACTGTGTTTCCCTGGGCAAATCACTTACTCTCTTAAACCACTGGAGAAAGAACAGACAAAAAAGGCAAACAGCTCCAGTTGCCAAGAAAACCTCATGGACAACATTGGTGTGCTGTGGTCCACGGGTCATGAAGAGCTGTACATGACTGAAAACAACAAGGAGAGTGATTGGTATACTAGAAAAAGGTTAATGGAATTTTCACTCTTGTTGAAATTGCACAGGTAATATGTTTATGTGAGAGAGATAACAATGATTATTTTAGCCCCCACCACCTGATTAGGTATATCATGTTTTATCTTTCCCTCTTGATTCTCTAGTACCTTTAAGGGAGTTTGAGGTTTCTAGTCTCTTTGCCACTGAATCCAGATCCACCAAGGGCATTTCCTCAATTTGGGGGTACCCAGAATCCCAGTTGCATTTAATCACATAACAATCAGATTGACTTTTACAATTGAATGCTTATTTCTGAGTTATACCCAGAATAAACATATAAATATCCACACCAGAGAGGAGGCATAGCCAGCCCTGTAATAGCCCAATCTTTAGGGAAGGGAAAGAAAATAGTTTAATAATTTATTTCTGGTAGCACATAACACAATCTTGCCAAGTTAAAAATCCAAAGTCTATCTTAGCCTTGAGTCCCAGGTACCTTAGCTTCTCAGGGATTTCTTACTAGACTATCTACAATATATTGCCTTCAATTCTGCCTCCAAGGTCCTTGGCTCAAATTTTCTATTCAGTGGGGATTCTGTCTCCTAGGCCTAGAACTGAAAATAACCCATGCAACAGACCAAAACAAAACTCCAAGTCTATTTCTCGGGGTCACAAGGTGAAAGGGAGAGAAGAGAACTTAGTCCTTTTTTTCACCCTGTTCAGTTTGTAGTGGTTGGGCTGTGGGTGAACAAGACCAAGCTCAAAAGAGAATGAAACTGAGTCTGTTAATGTTTAAAGATGCAGTCTGTTCTAACCATGTAGACAATTGAAAGAGGTTGTTTCCACCCATATGGTAGAGGACAGTAGAATTTCTTCCACCAAAAAATAGTCTGAACTCTCCTCACATGTGTATTTCCATATTAGGTAAATTGGGCATATATGAAGTAAAGCCCTGTTCTAAAGGCAGTGCTGGGGCATATGAAACTGGACCTGCACAATCATTTTGGAGCACTGCAATTCAAGGAGAGAAGGAAGTAGGAAGCAGGAAGCAGGTAGGACTTTAGTTGCAATGAATCACCATGTCTTCAGGAGTCTTAGATTCCCCGGTGACATCCCTTCCTTTTCTGCGTCAGGTTCTTTTATTGGTTTCATCAACCCTTATGAAAGACAGTGAGGTGAATGAAAGTGTATGCATTTTTTACTCAGTACGTTCTGTTTATATGTGGGATGAATTGATATGGAGGCAGAGTCATGCACAATTAACATCAAAGAGGAAGTATGATCTTTCTTTGCTTTCATAGTCAATTTTAAAAATGGGCTAGTTCTACTACTACTAATAATAACAAAAACTAAAATTTAAATTGTCTTTACTATGTACCAAGCACTATATTATACCCTTTACAATATTTATTTATCTGACACTCACAACAATCTTGGAAAGTAAATGTCAATATTATCTTCATTTTTAAAATAAGGAAATTGTCAGACAGAAGTGAAGTGACTAGCCCAGGGTTAAATAACTAATAAGTGTCGGAGGCTGCTTAATAGGAGCTTTCCCCCAAATTCTGCTGCACTTAAGAAAAATGGCTAAAACACATATATAACACTTTAAGGTTTGCAAAACACCATATATACGTGTATATATTATCTTTTTTAGATCTAATGATGACGGAATTTATGATAAGTAATGATAGAGAAATAGAATAACAATGCAGAAAATATAGAGGCAAGATAAAGTTTATAATACAGGTAAATATAATAGAGTTTTAACTTATTTCATCTATAACATTTGTGCTGTTTAAAATTGATTTTAGTGTATGACACACATATATAGATGCCTGTAGAGCTAATAAATTTCTGGGCAAAGAAAGTCAGATGCTTTTGTCATATCCCCCAAGGATTTCTTCAGAATTTTGGATGGTCATTTTGTTGTCCAGGTGAAGACTAATTCCACAGGGATAAGTACATTTTCACCTATTACATTGTATGCTGATAAGAAATCAAACAATTGGCTTTTTTCACTTCTTAACTGAATAGTTAGATTTGCTGTGGATACAATCCTAGATATGTTGTTAATGACAGCTGAATATTGTTAGGACACGCTTCTCCTAGAATCTTGATCCTATCTATTGTGGTATTCTAATTCTGCCTTTTATTAATGTAGTGCTGGGCTTGGAGCCAGGAGACATGTTACAACTTACTCCTCAGGTTTAGAAGTCATTTGGGAATACCAATTAACAGCTCAGAACCTTAATTTTCTCACTTTAATTACACTACCTTCTCAAAAGGCTATTGTGAAATAAACTAAAAAATAATTTTCAAAGTTTTAAATTGTTACATAAATGAGAATTGTTATAATCACAATCATAAATATGTGGAAAATGGCTATTCAAAGATTTCCAATAATTGTGAATTTTTCATCATAAAATATATCTTTCACCTAAACTTATTTCAGAAGCTTTTTTAGCCTCTATATTAGTCCCCCTCCCATTCCTTCTCTAATAATTAATGACAGGCAAAGTTAGAAACCCTAGTCTTAACAGGAAATTATAAACACATACATGCACACATGTATATGTATGTATACACATTTTTAATTCCAGTTGTTTTGTTTAAAATATTTCAATTGGCTATTTTTAAGTCTATATACATTTCATGTTAATGTTAATATGTTGTCACTGAGTTAAAAGCTTATATATTTTATTTCTGTGTTTACCTTTAAACAAAACGCATTTTGAAGGGTAAATACTTGTGTAGTAAACATATGTCTGAGGTATTACAAAGGGAAAAAAATACACAATTGCTAAAGTAGCCAGAGAAATGCACAGGATACATAAAAATGGCACAAAGTTCTAGAATGTGGAATTAATGCTGACAGTACACTGTGTAGTGGGCTGGCAGAACCTTTATTGTAGTCATCTGTATTCTGCAGGTTCTCCTGGGATTGTCTTTTTCTTGCCCATGGAATTTTGTTAACACATTAGATGTCAGCATCCAAGAAATTTATGGAGTGGAACAGAAGGGTGTTTCCTTCTTAAAGTTTTATATACCCAAGTCTTCTGTTCATGATGTGGCAATTGGGATTGTCTTTGGATCAAATACCAGGATGTTTGCCAGAAAACATTTTGAGGAGGAAATGAAGAAGGGAAGGGAAATACTGAAATTTGCTGTGGGTAATGAATCCTCTAACTCCTATAAATGCTGAATATTTTGGGAAGACAGAGCTAAAGTAATCATCTACCATTTTAAAGATTTTGGTAAAAGTACATCATGCAGTTTTACATAGGTACTTGATTCCAACAAGGTCAAGGACTTTCTTTATCTCAAGGAGAATGTTTTCATATCCAAACCAATGTAGGAAGACATTTCAGGACATTTGAAGAGCCTACAAAATTAATATCTAATTATAAACAACAATGGACATGTATTGAATGTTACTAAAATTTACCCAACATTGCACAAGTAATATAGCGAAAGAAGTTGGATCAATGAAGATACAATATTGAACTTGGGCTTCCTTCTATGGGAAATACAGCCTTCAAACTCTAACATCAGCAAACAGAGAGTAAACAAATTAACAGCCATGTCTACTTTATGTCAACAAACTAATGAGATGGATTTTTCATGTATAGTTTAGGGAAACTAAAATCAATTGTGATGATTAATAATAATGATAATTACTATAACTGATATTTATATAAAATTCTTAGTGATTGCAACACGTTTTTCAGATGTTCTCATTTCTTATGTTTACAATAACTTTGAGAGGTAGGTTCTATTACTTTCTTCATTTACAGATTAGGAATAAGAAGCCCAGAGAGGTTGTGTCACACACCTAGTAAAATTCTGGGACAGGATTTTTTAACTCTGACCAGATTACAAGTGTAGGACTCTATCAATTCTGCTGTAAAATACTAATTCTTCTTAAATACTAATTAGAAAATGTTCATCTATTTTTGGATACTAATTTCCCCACTAGGAAGAGGGAAATTCTGAACTGGCCAGACATATTAACACTCTGGGTCATGTGATGTGATGTGATGTCAAGTGTCATTCCTCTAATCTGATTTATGTGTCGAAACATCAATAAATGCATAATCTCTTAGATTTGAATACTACCTCCATTGCTGACATCACAAATCAAGTGACTTTTGTTCATGTAGTATTATTTTTGTTCAAATTCTTTTTTAGATTTTCCAGAAAGGATTCATTCAATGTGCTAGAGGACTTCCTCGAGGACTTCTAAAGAATTTTTATATTTTATTTGTACTAAGTGAGCACTTGAGTAGCCCATTCGTCAGTTTTAGTATATGACTGAACCATGTCCATTTTTCATTCTACATTTCTTTCTTTACTACTTCTTCATATATCATCACTATAAAAGTGTTTCAGTCTGTTTGTCCCCACTTTTACATTGAAAGACTCAGACTGAGTTGGTACTAAATTGGACCAAATTTCCCACACTCACAGAAATCTTTTTTGCCATTTCCAACACCAGAGGTCATTTCACTTTTCATTCCAGAATTGAAAATGATTCCCTACTTCTGACCCTTACCAGATGGAGGCCAATATACTTTCTATACTTTGACATTTGGATTCATATTCCCCTTTCCAAGTGTGTTGGGCTGCTCTGCTGGGGCAGAAATCATACATAACCTAACAACTCACTGGACCTACTATCTACCCTGGAACTGAATACTTAGGATCCTGGGTCATTTCCATCCTATTTTCCACCGAAGTCTCCTACTTGTGTTATCTTTTCCAATTAGAATGTGAGTTCTGTAAATCTCTTTTTTCTATTTCTCTCCCCATTGCTTAGCACAATGCTTGGCACACAATAATTTCCAAAAATATTTTTGTTATTATTGTTGTCATACATTCATTCATTTCCCTTTAGGTCATGCAATTTGATATGTTATACATTGTGGTGATCCAAGTTACATAATCATAAACTATCACCAGTGAAATACTTGCATTAAAAATATTGGTATTTGCACTAAGGAATAGCTTGGTATCAATGAATGAATTGTACAACTTCCACATTCAATCCAGGCTGATTCCTCCCATCATTTATTCTCCTCATGTAGTGCTTGCCTTAGATTATACATATGTAATACATATAAGTACATAAATAAATACGCACAATAGCAGACTATGTAAATATACATTACCAGTTATGCAATTACATTTTATATTGTATTCTGGGCTCTATGTAAAAGGATTTTTAATATATTTTTTACATTTTCTGTATGATTTAGGTTACTCTGTTGAGTCACCATGGATGTCCTTAAGGTGGTCATTTAATGTTCCGGATATTGATAAAATAAATAAAATAAAATAATATTTGCAAATAAGAAAGCCTTGCCATCTAAAAGGACTTGCCATCTTTTGGACTAAGAATAGGACATTCATCATCACAACAGTGATCACCTATGGTGATATCGTTTTTGATGTTAATATTCAGAAAATCTTTGAATAATCATCTCTGTAGTTACATAATTAAGGAATCTTGTCATATGTGAAAATAATTATTTTGGAGGGAGGTCTATGTTCTGATCTACTAAGTCAAATTATCTAAGTAACAACAAAAAATAATTTCAACAGGATCTTTCATTCTCTGTACCTTTCAGTAAAATATATGGTTGCATATGTATGGACTATCATAGAAAATAGTTTGTGAAAATATGACTGTTTACTTCCTATATTATTTTTTTAAGCAATTGGGGTTAAGTAACTTGCTCAAGGTTACATGGCCAGTTATTTCTGTGTGTGGTGCTAAGTATCTTAGCCCGGATTCGCTCCCCAGGTCATCCTTACCCTGGGGCCGGTGCTCTTACTCACTGTGCTACCTGGCCGCCCCTACTTCCTATATTTTGATCAAGGTTTGGTTTCAAAATTGTTACTGAAGATATTATGGAGAGAATTTACAGAAAATTCAAGAAGATGTTCTTACCAAATAAATATATTCTCTAATAATCATACATCACATACAAATAAACCAAGCGTTTTCTTTTGGAGGAGAGCATTTCACCTATAAGAGTGCAGTAGATGATTCTCATAAAGAATTTATGTAAAATGTGAAAGAAAATATATGCATTATTAGTAGTTACTATTTTTAATCTATTTTCAATCTCTACTTATATAATCTCTTTTGATGATGGGAAAATAATTTGATTTGCCTATTATTTTGGCCCTGTAACTAATATTTTGTAAAATGATACTTCAGTGATTTCAAGATTTTGCTACTTCAAACAGATTTCTGCTCTATTTTCTCTTTTCAATTGCCAGTTTCTTTCAAGAGTCTACAAGGTACTGAGATATTGGGTCCAGAGGAGGTGGATCTTCTGTCACTGATGATGAAATAAATTAGAAAAACATTAGCATTTCTTCCCCAATTTTTGGTCTGTTTTCCCCTGCTACCCATTTCATCTATTAAGAAGTTAACATGGCTCAGTTGTATCTTTATGTATAATTATTTTTGCTCCTACTGCTTTTCCTTTTAAAAAAATTCAGACCATATTTGTTTTCTTCTGCCATTCTCTTGCATAATGTTAAAAAACATCTTTGAGATATATGTATGTATGTGTGTATGTATGTGTATGTATAAACACATATATGGGTGATGTGTATGTATGTATATAAGTGTGCATATAAGTACATATACATGTATATACACATGTATGTTATATACATAACATTTACAAAATATGCACATATTTCTTTGGCTGTCATCTATTTCTACTTGGTAAGATATTGTTTGCTGGGTAAGGTGATTTTTGGCTTCCTTTGGGCTCCATTCATTGTCGTGTCTATTCTACATTGGATAAATTTGTTTTAAGATAGTAAAAAAATAGTAAACAGGGAAAAGAAATCATAAGGAACTTATCAAAGTTGAACTATTAACATTCCTACATGGAAAAACAATAATTGTAACTGGTGAAACTTTTCTCAGTAGTTGAAGGGAATAAAAATATATGTGTGTGTCT
>NW_027187348.1:17514410-17585397 GCF_028583685.1 Petaurus breviceps papuanus | reverse complement strand
CAGGACCAATTTAACAGGAAGGGATGATACTTAAAAGGTGAAATTAAGAGGTGAGAGAGGAATATGATGAGAGGAGATGGGGAGAGACAGAATGGGGTAAACTATCTCATACAGAAGAGGCAAGGGGAAATGGTTACAATGGAGGGGAAGAATAGGAAGGCCAAAGGGAATGGGTCAACCTTATTCCCATTGAATTTGGCTTGAGGAGGGAATGAAATACACACTAAATAGGGTATCTTACCCTCCAGGAGAGTGGGGGGGGGAAGGGGATGAGAGGGGCCGTGATAAAAGGGAGGGCAGGTGGGGGGGAAGGGAAGTTGGAAGCACCTACTTTTGAAAAGGGATGGTATCAAAGCAGAGAATAGAACAAGTGGGAGGTGGGATAGGACGGAGGGAAATATAGTCTGTCTTTTACAATATATCTACTATGTTATTGTTTTGCATTAGCCACACATGTACATCCTATACTGGAGTGCTTATCTTCCCAGTAAGGGTGGGTGACAAGGGAGGAAGGGAATGAATCTGGAATTCATAGTCTTAAAATCAGATATTAAAATATGTATGTATATATATATATACATGCCTGTATATATATATATGTGTGTGTGTGTGTGTGTTTGTATGTGTGTGTGCGTATACTATTATCAATATTATTTTACATGTAATTGGGAAATAAGATATACAGGCCCTGAGGCATAGAGATCCACTGGAAAAGTCAAAGGGGTATGGGAGTAAATATGGGGGATAGCAGATTGGAGGAGGGGATATCCTGTGGGACTGCTATTTTGTGGGGGATTGGTAGGGGAAAAATGGGGAGAAAATTTGTAATTCAAAATCTGGTGGAAATGAATGATGTAAATCAGAAGTTAATAAAGCATTTGAAAAAAAAGAAATAGTGATAATAAACATCAATGTATTTTTTCTATTTTGCATTTTTCCAAATAAATATGTCAAAATATTTCAAATAGGTTAGGTTGAAATCCCGCTCTTTCTTTGATACCTACTCTAAAAAGATTTTTTGGCCTAAATGCTAATAACTAGATGATTGAGATTTTATTTTCTGTCAGTTTAAATGTTGCTGACTTCATTTTTAGTGTCCTTCAGTTTTTTCATAGCCAGTGGCTTCTGGTTGTCTTCTGGACTAAATTTTAAAATGTTGTCCATTTTATTTAGCCATGACATTTCTGAGTTATCTTCAAGCCGTTGATTTCTTTTATTTCTTAGAACTATCATATTTTCAAATGTACTTTTGAGAGTAAGTATTCAAAAATATTTTCAAATTTCTATCTTCATCTATGACTATATTTACATCGAGATCAAGTATTATATGTAAGTTGATTTGGTTTGGCAGGTGTTTTCAGATTCTTTGTGGGAAATTCTCTACCTCATCTTTTTAACATGTTGAAACATAACTTTGAAGTATCTTCATGATGTGTTTTTATGTCCATTTTATGCTCTGGAAATGTCCTTGGTAATGAGGAAATCAGCTTAAAACATGTATTTTTTCACTCTCTAAAGATAATCTGTGATCCACCTCTATCTATTTCCGATATTCTTATGCCTTGTGGTTTAATTTTAGCATGACTGTTGTCATGAGTGAAATTTAACAAGACATATTTTTTCCAAGCAAGATAACATATTATTATAAGAGCAGCAACTTAAGATTAAGATGGGTCAATGGCTGTTTCAATGTCCAATCACAGACCCAAGCAAAGGATAACTCACCTTCTTATAGATTTTGGGAAGTACAGAATAAAGAACCGAACAGGGTAAGTGACATAATGGGGTTGAGGGCAATATTTATTTTATATAGCTGAAGTATAAGGAATAATATGCTTTGTTGGAAGTTAGGAACGAGAGCTGATGATAATGCCCTTCCTTTCTTTCTGTGACTAAGATGTGTTTATTATTTCATTCAACCTGTAAGATAGTGATTCAGATGTCTTTGGAAGGCAAACCTGACATCCTTGAAGAATAGCTTGGTGGTGTAAGGTGTTTGGCTCAACTCTCTTCTTGTGAGGCACTTTCCTTAAGGTTAGTAGAATTTCCTGAAGCAAGAATAAACACTAATTAGCAAGAGAGCTGGATTTCTGAACTCAACCCATCACAAGGAAGCTGAATTCTGAACTAACCTCAGAGATAAATAACCATGATCTAAGCAGTTACAGGACAAAAATAGTAATTATAATTGGAACAAAAAGAAAATGACACAATATCAGTTTTAATCTAATTTCAGTATTGGTATTATTTGGTTCTTTTAGTAGTAAGTAATTTTCTTGAATATTGGACAAAGATTTTTCATTAAGGATACCAATAGTTAATATTATAGATAGCCTAAAACTTTACAATTCTCAGCATTTTCTCTTCCTGCAAGTCTAATATAGTCACTGTAGAAACTGAATATGCAACATGTATTTTTTATGTAATTAGTTTTATGGTCTATCTGGGCTACAGAATTCACAACCTAGTGACGGCTCTACTGATGATGAGACTCTTCACAGTAATCTAAATTGGTTTGTGAACAACAAACTTATTCTTTCCCTGGAACTGTACAAATTACCTTTTATTTATATATTTATTTTTTTAACATAATGGAATCTGCCATAGTAACCACTGGCTGAAGATTACTCTGTTAAATTGACCCTTGAGAATTCAGAATCATATCCACACTGTGATAAAACCCTGGTACAGAATTTTCTATCAGTTTAAGACATTCTAATTCCCATCCAGTTGGGAAGAGGACCCTGAGACTCAAAGGATAAGCCTTAAGAGTATCATTTTTTTTGTTCCTGAAACATTGGAAAAGCTTTAAGTATGGACATCTGCTCCTTCAAAAAGAGATGATATCTCTAATTTCTCTCATAGCACAATAAAAAAAAGATTATAAAAAATTACTGGTGTTCTTCAGTGATGAATTTCTGGATTAAAGTAAGAAAGGTTTGTTTACCATCTATTTCTTTTCTCCCTTTCTTTAAAAAATATTTATAATTTAATTATTTTTAACATTTTCCTTTAAATTAGGAATTTGAGATTTTCTCTCCTCCAACCACTTCCACCACCCACTGAGAAAGCAAACAATATATTAATTATACATATGAAACCATGCAAAATATTTCCATATCAAACACATTACAAAAAAGCAAAAAAAAAAGAAAATAATACTTCAACTTGAATTCTTAGCTAATTAATCTTCTCTCTATGTGATGATAATAATATTTTATCCTGAGCCATTTTCAATTATTTTATTGGTTGAAATGGACAAATCTTTCACAGTTGACCATCATTACAACATTATTGTTACTATGCACAATGATCTCCTCATTCATTTCACTTCACTTTGCATCAGTTCATTAGGCCTCACCAGTTTATTTTTTTCCACCCTCACTTTAGTAGCACAATAATACTCATCACAATCATATGCCACAGCTTGTTTAGCCATTCCTAAATTGATAAGCATCCCTTCAATTTCTAATTCTTTGTCACTATAAAAAGACCTGTTATAAATATTATTGTACATATGGGTCCTTTCACTCTTTTTTGATCTCTTTGGGGGTACAGATCTAGAAGTGGTATTGGTGAGTAAAAGGGCACGTGCAATTTTGCAACATTTTGGGTATATTCAAATTGTTCTCTAGAATGGTTTATCAGTTCACAATTCCATCAACCGTGCATTAGTGTTCCTATTTTTCCACATCAACTAAAATATTTGTCATTTTTCTTTCCTTCATATTATCCATCTGATAGATTTGAAGTGGTACCTTAGATGTGTTGTAATTTGCATTTCTCTAATCAATAGTGATCTAGATTTTTTTTTCACATGACCCTTGATAGCTTTGATTTCTTCTGAAAGCTGTCTATTCCAATACCTGATCAATGAAGACTTTATCAGAAAAACTTGCTGTACTTTAAGAAAATATATATTACTTCATTGTCTATGGTATCTTTTAGAAAAAAGGCAGATACTTTAATGATCTCTTTCAATTAGGTTTATTTTAGCTTTTTCTTTGTTGTTGATCATGATCTCCACCTGTCTTAGATCATAATCACCACCCCTGCACTCTTTGTTTTTTAAAGCAATCAGGGTTAAGTAACTTGCTCAAGGTTACAGGCTAGTTATTTCTGGGTGTGGTGCTAAGTATCTGAGCCCAGATTTGATCCCCAGGACATCCCGACATTGGAGCCTGTGCTCTTACTCGCTGAGCCACCTGGCCGCCCCTCACCCCTGCACTCTTGAATTCAACTGAATCATAACAGACTCTGCTGCAGCCCTTCATTTCAATGTATGTCTTTTTGTCTTAGAAGTGTCTTTTGTATATAAAATATTGTTATATTCCAGTCTACAATCCATTTTAATATCTCCTTCCCTCTACAGGTTAACTCATCCCCATACACATTCACAGTTATATTCACTAACTGCATTTCCTTCCACCCCATTTTCCTCTGTTTTTCCTATTCACTCTCTTTTTCTATCTTATCTATTCTTCAAAAGTCTGTCTTATTTCTAATGACTTCCTCCCCCAATCTGATCTTTCTCTTATCACTTTTTACCATGTTCTTCATCCCCTTTCTTTCCTGTTGTATAAAATAGATTTCTGTACTCAATTGAGTATGTGTATATGTTTTCTCTTTGAACAAATTCCAATGTAGTTGTGGTTTAAGCATTGCTGCCAACCACTCATTTCCCCCCCCACTACAAAAGCTGTTCTTTGCATGTCTCCCTTATGTGAGAAAATTTGCCCCATTTTCTCTTCTCCAAGTTCATCACTCTTTCTTACCACTGTATTCTCTATTTTTGGAGATTATCCCAGCATAATTGATTTACACTCTTGCCTTCTGACTATGCAGTTTATTTGTTTTTTTTTGGTCATAATAATGATTAAGTTCTTAGATGTTACATGTATCTTCTTCCCCTATATGAATGCCAGCAATTTAACTTTATTCAATTCCTTATGATTACTTTGTTCATGCTTCCTTTTTATGCTTCTATTGAGTCTTGTGTTTGAATGTCAAATTTTCTATTCAATTCTGGTCTTTTCATCAGGAGTGATTGAAAGTTAACTATTTTGGGGCAGACAGGTAGCACAGTGAGTAAGAGCACTGGCCCCAGAGTCGGGATGACCTGGGATTGAATCCAAGCTCAGACACTTAGCACCCACCAAGAAACACCTGGCCATGTAACCTTGACCAAGTTACTTAACCCCAATTGCTTAGGGGCAGCCAGGTGGCTCATTGAGTAAGAGCACTGGCCCCAGAGTTGGGATGACCTGGGATTGAATCTGGGCTGAGATATTTAACACCACACCCAGAAATAACTGGCCGTGTAACCTTGAGCAAGTTACTTAACCCCAATTGCTTTAAAAAAAATTAACTATTTCATTAAATGTCTTTTTACCCCTGAAAGATTATATTCCTTTATATTGGGGTGGTTATTCTTGGTTGGAATGCTAGGTCCTTTAGCTTCTGGAGTATCATATTCCAAGGTTTCTGCTTCTTTAACATGGATGATACTAAATCTTGTGTAATCCTGACTGTGCTTTCACATTATGTGAATTGTTTCCTTCTGGTTGCCTGCCTGAAATTTAGCTATAATATTCCATGGAGTTTTCATTTTGAAATATCTTCTAGAGATGACCAATGGATTCTTTACATTTCTCTTTTATCTTCCGGATTAAAGGTTTCAGAGTAGTTTCCCTTTATAATTTCTTGAAATGGGGTATGTGGGCTCTTTCTTTGATCATGACTTTTAAGTAATTCAATAATTCTGAATTGTATTTCCTCAATTTGTTTCCAGGTCAATTCTTTACCTAGTGTGATATCTCATATTTTCTTCAATCTTTTAATCCTTTTTACTTTATTTCATTGGTTTTATTTGAAGTGTCACAGAGCCATTAACTTCCACTTGTCCAATTGTAAAGAAATTATTTTCTTCAGTTAGATTTTGTACCTATTTCTCCATTTGACAAATTCTACTGTTTAATGAGTTCTTTTCTTTAATTATTTGTGTAGCTTCTTTTCTATTTTTAATGAATTATTTTTTTCAGGGATTTTTTTTGTACCTCTTTTACCATTAGGCCAATTCTGTTGTTGTTTTTGTTTAAGCTGATATTTTCTTCAGGATTTTGTGCGTATTTTGACAAGCTATTAATTCTCTTTTCATAATTTTCTTTGCCGCTCTAATTACTTTTCCTAATTTTCCTCTACCATCTTTATCTCTTTCTTTAACTCTTGAAGGAATTCTTGTTGGGCCTGTGTTCAAACACCAATTTTCTTTCAGTCTTTGCTTTTAATTTTTTCACATTGCTCTCTTCTTCTACGTTTATATCTTGGTCTTCCCTGCCACTGTAGTAGCTTGCTTTGGTCATAGTTTTGTTGTTTGCTCATTTTCCTAGCCTATTCCTTAATTTTGAACTTTATTTTAAAGTTGGGCTCTGCTCAGTTGAGGGTAGGGAGGCTCAGTTGCAAAATTCAGACTTTTTCATGCTCCTGTTTTCAGAGATAGTTCTGGGTGTCTGCAAGTTTTAGGTACTTTCAAGATGGTGTTATCCTGGTATAGGTTTGGATACTGTTCTCCTGATCTTGCTCTAGAGTCCCTACTTCCTTGAAGCTGCAAGTGTTAGACATCCTCTTGGTCCTGTAATTTGATCAGGGCCCCTGCTCACTTGTCCCCTATTATAAGCACTCCTCTCCACCCTGGAACTGTGACCCAGAACTGCTTATGAACAAGAGAGTTGCCAGTCAGCACTAAGTGAACCCAGAACTAGTGTAGGGTTCCCTGCAATCTTTCTGATCCATTTTCTGACACCCTTACCATCTCTGGGGTAAAAGACCCTGAAGCTGCTACTGCTTGTTACTGCTGCTTTTATTGCATCCATGTCCAAGAGTAACTGTTAGTACTTTTGCTAAACTCTATGTCTGCTAATCCTCTCTCCAATATTACAGACCTTGTCTGTGGACTTCTAGAAAAATGTCTTCCTCTAACCTTTTGCTGTTTCTGCTACTTCAAAATTTGAGACATTATTTTAAAGTTGTTTGGAGGGGAGGGCTGTGGAGTGTTGTGAGAGTTCAGTTGGGTCCTGGCCTGTACACTCTCATCTTGACTTCCATTTCCCATCAATTTCAAGCTATAAAATTGCAACAGAGATGTTTGTCAATTTTTCTTTTTAATTAAGAGTGATTTGACACAGTTAAAATACTATGCTGTCCAGAACATTATTAAATGGAAATTCTAGGAAATAACATTCTAGTTTCTCCCCATTCTAGTAACCAAGACTGACATGCCTGCCAATTATCTATTACCAGAGCTGAAAGGAAGCTACCACTAATTGATACTGTTAATTTAGTAAAAGAGAAAAGAAAAAAAAGAAAGAAACAATTCACAATGAATTAGATTGACCAAGAAAAGAGATATTGCAAATGTACCTGACCTACTGGATTAAAACTCTCTGGGCCAAATGCCCTCTGGTTATGTTATCTCTCTTCACACTTCATCACCATTGGCCCTCTATCATTTCTAAATCTGAGCTACATAGGACAATAACTTTTTAGTAAATCAGAATACCTGATAAAACAGCATCAAACATTAAATATCCACTATTCACCATTCCCGTGACATGTCAGATAAAAGAGTTTTTATTATACTTGAAACACTTACTCTGGAATTCTTGGATAGGAAGAAAGGAAATGTCAATTAGGAGATATTTTTTCAACATTTGACTTGGCTTGACAATAATCTTGATGTTAAAGTTCTTATTGGAAATAGAACCCTGGCCACAAAGAAATATTAAATTCCCACCCCCCCCCAAACTTAGAACAAATCACTTCATTCTGGTTTGAACAATAGTTCTTCTCAGTACCTTCTATTAAAGCAGGAACACATTGCTAATGGCTTAAATTACAGAAAATTTCATATAGCATTATGCATAGCAACTGATGATATCAAAAAAGAATCTAACATGACTAATAGCATCATAATGAATTCCATATGAATTAATAATGATTGACCACTTCTTGAAGTTTTAATGGTTCCATCTGTCATTTAATACACTCAAAATAATTCATTATAAAATATGGTTTTTGCATGCGACTATGATATCTAAAAATGTCTTGACATATGTGGATCTGAATAAGGAATTAACTATTCACTCAGCTTGTGAATTGGTGTAGGGTCCGATCCCCATTTTTAACTCCCTAAGGGGAAATACACATAGGGCTGACATGTAGAGGAGAATCAAGTGAATTAACTTACTGTATGTCACAAGCATATTATTAATCCTTTATCTGGATAGAAAGCAACATTGTAGAAAATCATTTTTCCCTAGCAAAACTATATTTTTCTTCATCCTCAAAGTTATTTATATATCTCAAACATGTTTATATTATGGTTTTAGTGAGTAATTAGTGACAGCCAGGTTGATGTTGTGAGAAGGCTGACAGTGGTGGAAATAAATAAGAGGTTCAAGCCTTGCCTGTGCCATACACTAGTTATATGATCTTTGTCAAGTCAAAACATGTTATTGACCCTCAAATATTCTCTTAAGACTATAAGGTGTTTATTGCTGGAAATCTATAGAAATGGAAGGAGTTTCCTCATGCAAAATTTCCTACAGGAATGAGACGGCATATCAAAACCAAACCAAATGAAACAAACAAAAAAAATTAACATTTAATTGAGGTGCTAATTTCTGTTGTTGACCAAGTCTAATTTCATAGTCAGTTTGCTCACACTTATAGCCCATTCAATCACAAGATAATTCATTCTCTCAAGAATTTGAGTTATGAATTTTCTCCCAATCTTTCTCCTACCCCTGACCCCAAGATAACAAGCCTACTGAATATCCCTTCCCCCAATCTGCTCTTACTTATATCCACCCCCATACCCCTAATAACTTTCTAGTAGGGCAAGATGGATTTCTATTCAACAGTGCTTGTGTAACTTATTTCCCAGTTGAATGTAAAAAAACAATTTTTTTAACATTTCTTTTTGAAACTTTGATTTCTTGACTTTAATCATAGCTACTTTGAAACTCCAGAATTTCATATTGCAAGCCCTTCAATCCCTTAATGTAGAAGCTACTAGATCTTGTGTTATTTTGATTGCATTTCCATAATATTAAAATTGTTTCTACCTGCCTGCTTGTAATATTTTGTCCTTCACCTGGAAACTCTGGAATTTGGCTAAAATATTCCTAGGAGTTTTTTGGGGATCTTTTTCAAGAGGTGATTGGTAAATTCTTTCAATTTCTATTTTGCCCTCTGTTTCTAAAATATCAGGATAATTTCCTAGAGAAGTTTTTGAAGGATGATTTCTAGGCTCTTTTTTTTATTATGAGTTTTAGGTAGTCCAATACTTTTAAAATTATCTCTCTTAGACCTATTTTCCAGGTATTTTCAGTAGTTTTTCCGATTAGATATTTCAAATTGTCTTCTATTTTTTCATTTGTTTGGATCTGTTTTATAGTGTTTTGATTTATTTTTTTTTCTTTTCTTTTTTTTTTAAGCAATCAGGGTTAAGTTACTTGCTCAAGGTAACATGTCCAGTTATTTCTGGGTGAGGTGCTGAGTATCTGAGCCCGGATTTGATCCAGGTCATCCCGACTCTGGAGCCTGTGGTCTTATTCTCTGAGCCACCTGGCTACCCCCAAGCAATTGGGGTTAAGTAACTTGCTCAAGGTTACACGGCCAGGTGTTTCTGGGTAGGTGATAAATCTTTTGAAAGATTGACTGGCATGACACTAATTAATTAAGGTAAAATGGCCATTTTTATTATATTAACTCAATCAATTAATTATATTGCTCAAGCCATGAGCAACTGATTTTTTTTTCACAATTATTTAGATCTGACTTTATTTGTGTGGAAAGTGTTTTGTGATTCTTTTCTTATACTTCCTGCATTTGTTTTTGCAAGTAGACTCCCAAATATTTTAAAATGTTTACAGTAACATTAAATGGAATTTCTCTTTTTTATTTCATGAAGCTGGGCTTTGTTAGAAAAATATAAGAATACCAAGGGTTTATTTGGATTTATTTTAAGACCTACAGCTTTGTTAAATTTATTTACTATCTCAAGTAGTTTTTTCCCCTCATTCTGTAGGATTCTCCAAGTATATCATCATGTCATCTGCAAAGAGTGATAGTTTAGTTTCTTCATTGCCTAATCTGATTCCTTTCATTTCTTTTTCTAATCTTACTGCCACAGCTAACATTTCTAGTACTAAATTGAATAATAGCAGTGACAGTAGAAATCCTTGTTTCACCCTGATCTTACTGGAAATTCGTCTAGCATATCCCCATTACATATAATACTTGCTGATGTTTTTTAGATAGAGACTACCTATTATCATAAAGAAGACTCCATTTATTCCAATGCTTTCTAGTCTTTTTTTTAAATGGGAATGAGTGTTGTATTTTGTCAGAACTTTTTCTGCATCTATATGGCAACTTCAGATCCTGGCCTGCAGATTGTACAGGGACCAAGCAACCAGTCAGAGTGGTAATCACTCTTGCTTTAACCTGCTTAGATCTGGATTGCATTGTAGGTTGGAGATCCTGGGGTGTGCAACCAGCTTGCCAGAGCATGTGGAGGCTTCAGAAAAGGCACCCATATAATACATTAGGCATCTGAGAAAACCTGAGTGATTGGGACAAAGCTCCCCTGTTTGGTAGCAAAATCCTACTGTGGCAAAAACTCAAAAATCAAGTAATTGAGTGGCAACATGAGTAAACAAGGGAAGCAAAACCAGCAGAACAACCCAACAATACACTCCTATTTGGGGGACAAAAAGGATCAAAGCATGGAACAGGAGGAAGACAGCAAAGGCAGAACTCCTGTACCAAAAACTTCAAAGAAAAATATGGGCTGGTTAAAGGCCATAGAGGAGCTTAAAAAGGATTTTGAAAACCAAATAAGAGAAGTGGAGGAATAATTGAGAAGAGAAATGAGAATGATATAAGAAAATCATGAAATGAGAGTCAGCACCTTAAAATAACACCTTAAAAAATAGAGTAACTCTAGGGGCAGGTAGGTGGCACAGTGAATATAACACCGGCCCTGGAGTCAGGTGGACCTGAGTTCAAATCCAGGCTCAGCCACTTGACATACTTACTAGCTGTGTGACTTTGGGCAAGTCACTTAACCCCAATTGCCCTACAAAAAGCAAAACACAAAATTAAAAATAGACTAATTCAAATGGCAAAAGAGGCTCAAAAAGGCAAAGAGGAGAAGAATGCCTTAAAAAGCTGAATTTGCTAGACGGAAAAAGAATCTTAAAAGCTCACTGAAGAGAATCATTCCTTCAGAATTAGATTTGAGCAAATGGAAGCTAGTGAATTTATGAGAAATCAATATGCTATTAAACAGATCTAAACAAATGAAATAAAAATAGAAGGCAATTTGAAATATCTCATTAGAAAAAACCACTGACATAGAAAATAGATCCAGGAGAGATGATTTAAAAATCATTGGACTACATGAAAGCCATAATAAAAAAAGAAAAAGAAAAAGAACCTAGAAATCATCTTTCAATAAATTCTCAAGGAAAATTGCCCTGATGTTTTAGAAGAAGAAGGCAAAATAGAGGTTGAAAGAATCCACTGATCACCTCCTGAAAAAGATCCCCATAAGAAAACTCCTTGAAATATTATAGCCAGATTCTGGAATTCCCAGATCAAGGAGAAATTATTACAAGCAGCAAGGAAGAAACAATTTGAGTATTGTGGATACACAATCAGGATAACACAGGATCTGGCAGCTTCCCCACTGAGGGATCAAAGGGCTTTTATTATAATATTCCAGAGGTCAAAGGATCTGGGATTAAAACCAAAAATCACCTACCCAGCAAAACTGAGTATCATGTTACAGGGGAAAATATGGTAATTCAATGAAATGGAGGACTTTCAAGCCTTCTTGATGAAAAAAGCAGAGTTGAATAGAAAATTTGACATTCTGATACAAGAAAGAAGAGAAGCATGAGAAGGTAAACAGGGAAAAGAAAGAATAAGGAACTTATCAAATTTAAAAAACTTATATCCCTACAAGAAAAAATGATAATTGTAACTGATGAAACTTTTCTTTTCATTTTTAAGCAATTGGGGTTAAGTAACTTGCTCAAGGTTACACGGAGAGTTATTTCTGGATGTGGTGCTAAGTATCTGAGCCCGGATTTGAACCCAGGTTATCCCAACTCTGGGGCCAGTGCTCCTACTCGCTATGCCATCTGGCTGCCCCTAAGCAGTTAGGTTTAAGTAACTTGCTCAAGGTTACACAGCCAGGTGTTTCTGGGTGGGTGCTAAGTGTCTGAGCCTGGATTCGATCCCAGGTCATCCTGACTCTGGGGCTATTGCTCTTACTCACTGTGCTACCTGGCTGCCCCTGAAACTTTTCTTAGTATGAGAATAGTTGAAGGGAATATACACACACACACAGACACATATACACATATATATGTATGTGTGTATGTGTGTATGTATGTATGTATATATACACATAAGCACATATACATGCACATATATGTCTATATAGAAGGGTATATGGACATATGAATACATATGTGAATGTGTGTATATATGAGTACAGGTAAATATAGATGCAGGCCACAGGACCAATTTAATAGGAAGGGATGATACTTAAAAGGTGATATTAAGAGGTGAGAGAAGAAGATGAGAGGAAATGGGGAGAGATATTATGGGATAAACTATCTCATATAGAAGAGGCAAGGGAAAATGGTTACAATGGAGGGGAAGAAAGGAAGGTAAAATGGAGTGGGTCAACCTTATTCTCATAGAATTTGGGTTGGGGAGGGAAGGAAATACACACTTAATAGGGTATCTCACCCTACAGGAGAGTAGGGGGAAGGGGATGAGAGGGGAATGAAGGAATTCACAGTTTAAAAATCAAATGTGTGTGTGTGTGTGTGTGTGTAGTATTATTAATATTATTTCACATGCAACTGAGAAATAAGATACACAGGCACTGAGGCATAGGGATCCACCATGCACTACTGGAAAGTTGGAGGGGGTATGGGAGAATATATGGGGGGGAACAGATTGGTGCAGGAGATATCCAGTGGGATCACTATTTTGAGGTGGTGGGTAGGGGAAAAATGGGGAGAAAAAATTTTAACTCAAAATCTTGTGGAAATGAATGATGTAAACTAGAAGTTAGTAAAGCATTTGTTAAAAAAGAAAGAAAGAAAGAAAGAATTCACTTGTTAATTCATCCTGCTCTGGAGATTTTTTTTTCCCTATGGAGTTCATTGATGGCTTGTTCATTTTATTTTTCTGAGACAGGGTTATTTAAGTATTTTACTTCCACCTCACATTATCTGGGCAACTTATATTTTTGTAAATATTCATCCATTTCACAAAGATTTTCATATTTATGGGCAAACAATTGGACAGAATAATTGCTAATTATTGTTTTAATTTCCTCCTCATTGGAGGTAAATTCACCCTTTTCATTTTGGATACTGGTAATTTAGTCTTCTTTCTTTTTTATTAAATTGACTAAAGTTTTATCAATTTTATTGTTTTTTTTAATAAAAGCAGCTCAGTTTTATTTATTAGTTCAATAGTTTTCTTAATTTCTTCTTTTTTTTGTGGAGGGCAGAAGGCAAGGCAATTGGGGTGGTGACTTTCCCAAGGTCACACGGCTCATAAGTGTTAAGTGTCTTAGGTCAAATTTGAACTCAAGTCCTCCTGATTCCAGGGTCAGTGATACAATTCACTGCACCACCTAGCTTCCCCATCCTTCCCCCAGTTTTCTACATTTCAGTTTTATTTATCTCTCCCTTGGTTTCCAGTATGTATAATTTTGTACTTAATTGGGAATTTTCAATTTGTTCTTTTTCTAGTTTTTTCAACTGCTTGCCCAATTTATTGTTTTTCGTTTTATTCATGTAAACATTCAAAGATATAAAACTTCAACTCAGAACTGCTTTCACTGCATTCCACACATTTTGGTAGGTTGTCTCATTATTGTCATTCTCTTGAATGAAGTTACTGATTGTTTCTATGATTTGTTTTACCCATTCATTCTTTAGGATTAGATCATTTAGTTGCCAATTAGTTTTTGGTCTACATTTCCATGGCCCTTTATTACATATTATTTTTATTTAATCATGATATGAAAGGAATGTATTTAATATTTCTACCTTTCTGCATTGGATTGTGAGGTTTCTATACCCTAGTTCATGGTCAGTTTTTGTGTGTGAGCCATGTAACACTGAGAAGAAGGTCCATTTCTTTTCATCCCCATCCTTTTTCTCCAGAGGTTTGTCATTATCTACCTTCTCAAAAAATCTATTTATCTCCTTAACTTCTTTCTTGTTTATTTTGAAGTTAGATTTTTTTCAAGTTCAGAGAGGGGGGGGTTGAGGGCCCTTCCCAGCATAGTTTTGCCATCTATTTCTTCCTCTAACTCCCTTAACTTCTCCTCTAAGTATCTGGCTGTTATGTTGCTTGGTATACATGTGTTTAGTCATGATATTGCTTCATTTTCAATGGTGCCTTTGAGCAGGATATAGTTTCCTTCTTCATCTCTTTTAATTACATCCATTTTTATTTTCACTTTGTCTTAGATAAAGGTTGCTACAACTGCTTTTTTTCTACTTTAGCTGAGGCATAATATATTCTACCCTAGCTTTTACCTTTTCCCTGTGTGTATCACCCTTTTTCAAATGTGTTTCTTGTAAACAACATACTGTAGCATTATGGTTTTGGATCCATTCTGCTCTCTGCATCCCTTTTGTGGGAGAGATCATCCCATTAATATTCACAATTATCTTTACATCTGTGTCTTTCTCTCCATCCTATTCACTCCCCAGTTTATGATTTTATTTATCCCCCCTCCTTTCCCCACCTCAAGAGTTTTGCTTCTGACCACCACCTCCCTCAATATTCTCTACCTATTAGTCCCCCTCCCTTTTCCTACCCTTTCCCCTTACTACTTCTTTCCTTCCTTCTAACTACCCCCATTCCCTTTTTATTTCCCCTTTCCCCTCCTACTGCCTCTAGGGCACATTAGATTTTTGTGCTTAACAAAGCATGTTATTCTCTCCTTGAACCATATATCAGACAATGCTCCTCTCCCTCCCTTCCTTCCTTCTGGTATAATAAGTTTTTGTTTCTCTTCACATTAGATTCCTATACTTAACTGATTATGTTTCCTTCTTTGAACCAAAGTCAATGAGAGTAAAACTCATACAATGTTCATCTCCCTCCCTTCTTTCCTTCTAGTACATGTTTTTAAGCCTCTTCATGTAGCAAAATTTACCCTTTTCTCTCTCTTCCTTTCCTCTTCTTACATCATAATCCCTTTACACCCCTTAATAAGTTTTTTTTTTATCATCACTTTAGTTAATTTATACCCACATCCTCTCCCTATGTATGTCGCTCTTAAATGTCATGATAATTATACAATTCTCTGTATTCACAGGTATCACCCTCCCATATAAGAATGTGTACAGTTTGTTGTACTTGAATAACAAGTTGTGTGTGTGTGTGTGTTTTCCCTTTTTACATTTTTATGTCTCTCTTGAGTCTTGTGTTTGGAAATCATATTTTCCATTGAGCTCTGGTCTTTTGATCAGGAAGGTTTGGAAGTCCCTTATTTCATTGAATGACCATCTCCTTGGCTGAAAGATTATGCTCAATTTAGCTAGATAGTTGATCCTTGGTTGTTGTTCAAGCTGTATTGCCTTAAAATATGTCACATTCTAGTATCTTCAATCTTGTAAGGTAGAAGCTGCTAGGTCCTGATCATGGTTGTAGTTCCATGATATTTAAATTGTTACTTTCTGACTGCTTTTAGTATTTTATCCTTGACGTGTGTAATGGCAAGCAAAGAAGTACTTAACACCTTGTTTCAGCTATTGAATTAACACCTTGGTCTAGCTATTGAATTAACACCTTGTTTCAGTTCAAGTTTCCTTTGAGCCTTGTATCAAGTCTGTTAAGAAAAAGAACATATGAACCCCACAGCTTGTGAACTTCTGGAGAGGAGCTGTGCTATATATAAGGAAGAGAATAAGTTGGACAGTCAGAATTTCCTGGGGTAAGCATTGTGGAGGCAGGGCAGCTGCTACAACTGAAGACTGAACTGAGAATGGAGAACTCAGGAGAGGACTCTTGTGGTGGCAGAGTCAAGAAGGAGAAAACTTGTGGTATCCCGGAACTCTGTTTGTCTGCTCTGTCTGTGTTGATGTTTGTTTGTGGTACTTTGTACAGAAGCCTTGGGACTTTATTGGAAGCCCTGAAAGAGGATTTTCTGGTTGTATGTTTACAGAGGTCCCAGAGGATAATTTTGGAGGTCCTGGGACTTTTCTGATGATTTGTGTTGACCTCTTGGACCTTGTTTGAGGGTCTGTGTTGATTTCTATGTTGATTATTTGTGTTGAGTTCTCAGACCTTGTTGCTGGGTCTGAGTTGATTTCACAGGAAGATTGTGAATTGATGATGGTGCCGGCTATGTGTATGAATATTATTGTGCATCTGTCAAGCTTTGTCTTCCCAGAAACAAGAATTGTGACTTCACTGGACACTGTGAAATTCAATATGAAATGGGAACTGGATGAAGAACTGGCCAAGGAGCTGGGCAAAGAACTGGGAACTACCTACTTTGAACCCAGGTGACAGTTGAAGCTGGGATCATAGAAGAGGAACCATGGTAGCTGAGAGCAAGCCTTGAGTCAAGGTGAAAGAAGACTTTACTTGGATACTGTGTACTGACTGAGAAGATTATGATTTACTGTTACCTAAGGGTGGAGAACTTTGTCTTTTGTACTTTGGGATTGAATTAAGGATTTTGTGATTGACTAAATTAATGTACTTTGTTTAAAACTATGTGGCCACTTTGGTGAAAACTATGTGGCTATTCTAGTGATAAGTTATGACATGGTGAATGTTATATTTTGATGTTCTTCGATAAGTTATAACATTGTTAATGCTGTATTTTGATTTTCTATGAATGTTTTGCTCTTATTTGTTACTGAATAGAGAGCTCACTATACTATGTCATCAGAATCTTGAAAGCTGTTCACAGCAGCAATGCTCTGGAAAGCTGCTCATGACTGGTTTACAACATGATAATTCTGGAATTTGGCTACAATATTTCTTGGAGTTTTCAATTTGGGATCTCTTTCAGGAGGTATTTGTTGGAATCTTTTTATAACTATTTTGCCCTCTATTTCTAGGACATCAGGGCAGTTTTCCTTGATGATTTCTTGGATGATGCTGTCCAGGCTAATTTTTTTTTATCATGGCTTTATAGTAGACCAATAATACTTAGATGATCTTTCCTGCATCTGTTTTCTAGGTCAGTTGTTTTGCCAATGAAATATTTTGCATTTTATTCCATTTTTTCATTTATTTGGATCTGTTTAACTGATTCTTGATGCCTTATAGAGTCATTAGCTTCAATTTCACTAATTCTAAGTTTTAGCAAATTGTTTTCCTTGGTTAGTTTTTGAAGCTCCTTTTACATTTGTTCAAATTTTGCTTTAAAGGAGTAATTTTCTCTAGTTAGAATTTGAACCTCTTTTCCCATTTCACAAATTTTACTTGTTAAGGAACTTTTTTCTACAGTGGTTTCTTTTTCCAATTTAGCAATTGTATTTTTAAAATAATTGGTCAATTTGTCTTCTACTTCTCTAATTTGACTTTTAAAATCCTTCTTGAGCTCTTCCAAAAATGTTTTTTGAACTTGAGACCAGTTCATATTCCCTTTTGAGGTTTTATGTCTGGGTATAGGGTCAATGCTAAACTCTTCTGAATTTGGTGCTTCTTGCTCTCTGTAATAAGATGCAACAGACCTTGTTTATCCTACTTGTTTTTTTTTTGTCAATTGTGATTGCCTATTTCTTGACTTTTAAAGTGGATCTCTTAAGAACAGACAGTTTTCAGAGGAAGAAATTAAAGATATATATCAGCATATAAAATGTTCTAAATCATTATTGATTAGAGAAATACAAATAAAAACAACACTGAGTTACCACATTTCACTACTCATATTGACTAAGATGACAAACCAGGAAAATGGTAAATGCTGGACAGGCTGTGGAAAAATTAGAACACTAATGCATTGTTGGTGGAGTTGTGAACTGATCCAACCATTCTGGAGCGTGATCTGGAACTATGCCCAAAGTGTTATCAAAAAGTACATACCATTTGACATAGCAATACTGCTATTATGCCTGTATCACAATGAGATCATACAAATATAAAAAGGACCCACATGTACAAGCATATTTATAGCAACTCTTTTTGTGCTGGCAAAGAATTGGAAATCAAGGGGATTCCCATCAATTGGGGAATGGCTAACCAAGCTGTGGTATATGAATGTAATGGAATACTATTGTTCTCTGAAAAATGAGGAGCAGGTGGACTTCATAATAATCCATAGAGACTTATATAAACTGATGCTGAGTGAGGAGAGCAGAACCAGGAGAATTTTATATACAATTACAGATGCATAGTTTCTGTGATGACTAACTTTGATAGACTGTGTTCCTCTCAGCAATGCAAGGTGATGTGAGAACTCCAAAAGACTCATGATAGAAAGGGATATCAACATCCAGAGAAAGACCTAGAGTCTGAATACAGATTGAAGCAAACTACTTGCTCTCTCTTTTATTTGTTTTGTTTTGTTCCTTCTTTCTTATTGGTCATAATTCATCTTTAAAACTTGACTAATGTTTAATGTGTAGGTATTTGTAGAACCTAGATCTGATTGCATGCCATCATGTGTGGTGGGGAGAGGGAGGGAAGAAAATTTGAATATCTAGGTATTGTGGAATTAAATGTTTTATTCTAAAATAAACAAAATTAAAAAAAATAAAATGAATCTTTGCTTGTGGGGTACAGAGAGCTCTGACCCATGCTTCTCATGCTGGGAATTAGGAGCCTAGTTATTGTCTATATATGCTGTGGCTTCTGAGTGTCTTGAGGGAGGCCAAGGCCTGGAGTTTTGGCCTTTCCCTCTGTTTACACTGAAGCTCACAGTGTGAGGTTTGGGGGAGGGGTGGTCTGGTCTCTTTAGGAGAACACCTCTGTGGCCCCAGGCTAGAGCTCAGTCAGGCAGGCTCAGCTAGTGGTGGCTAGGGCTGCACTATTTTCTGCAGATTCCCCTGGTTTTGCAAGGTGCACTCCTGGTCCTGGTGTTGACACTTAGTGGGATTCTGGATCTCCCACTGGTCAACTGAGATGTAGTGTTTTATTATTGATATGGTCAATTATGCTGATAGTTTTCCTAATATTGAACCATTCCTTTATTCCTGGTATAAATCCCTTAGCTTAGTCCAGAATCATGACTACCACCCCTTACCTCACAGTGTATTATCTCTGTGATAAGTTGCTGTAACCTGTTTACTAATATTTTTTTAATTGTATCAATATCCATTAGTGAAATTGGCCTACAATTTTCCTCCTCTTTTTTTTGGCTCTCCCTGGTTTAGGTATCAGTAACATATTTGCATCATAAAAGGAATTTGGTAGGACTCTGTATATTTTTCCATATAATTTATATAGTATTTTAATTAATTATTCTTTAAACATTTGGTAGAATTCACTTGCAAATCCATTTGGCTCTGGAGAATTTTTTTCTTAGGGAGTCCATTGATGTGTTGTTCAATTTCTTTTTCTAAAATGGGTTTTTAAAAACTATTTTATTTCCTGTTCTGCAAATCTGGGAAATTTGTGTATATATATATACATATATATGTATATTTATAAATATTCATCAATTTCACTTTGAATATCAGATTTATACATATACATTTGGCAAAAATAGCCCCTAATTCTTCTTTAATTTCCTCTTCATTGGTGGTAAATTCACCCCTTCCATTTTTGATACTTTGATCTTCTTTCTTTTTAAAAATAGTAACCTAAGTTATTATTTTATTGTTTTATTTTGTTTTTGTTTTTTCCATAAAATCAGCTCTTAGGTATGGTAAGGGGTGATAGTCATGATTGTGGAAGTTAAGGCTAAAATAGTTTTAATTAAAAAAATCTAGGAAAACTGCACTATGTGTCAGCTTTATTTATCAACCTCTTTTTGGACTATTTAATACAAGCAAACTGTATAAGGTAGGGATATTTCTGTGGTGTAGGGAATGATAAATTGGTGGAATTGGAAAATATGGGAAATATGGACTTATAAAGGAAGAGGTTATCCACTCTCAGAGAAACAGAGGATAAATAAGTATCATATAGTCTTATATGGAGGCATATGAATATATATGTATATATATTACTTTGATTATCTAAGTACATATATGTGTAAGTGTGTGTGTGCATGGGTATGTGTGTAGGTATAGATGATATATATATATATATATGTGGGTGTGGGTGTTTGTATGTGTGTATATATATTTAAATAGGTATGTATTTATATATGCACATGTGTGCATACATACATTCTTGCATACACACATGTGTTCATGTGTGTTTGTATAATTCTTTTGTCTCTGTTTTATCAATAACATGTGTAATTTTGGGACATTCCAACCCAAGAGAGGGTTAATGGCAGAGGAACAGATTTCCTAACTTACTTTTTGTTACTAGGTTTCTTGGAAAACTATATGTCCTTGAACAAAAGTCAATTTTTGCCCACAATGGTCTCTGGAGATGTTCCCTCAAACAAACTCTTTCATGCTTTGTAAAATGCAAGGGACTAGACATCTATGAACAGACTTCTCGTGATGATGTTTCAAATACTAGTTGGTACAATATCAGATCTGTATTAAGAAAGTTTATTTCAACTGGTAGGACCAACCAAAGCATGCTCCAGTGACATAACCTTCAGTGACTATACCACCTACATGCCAGAAAGAGGCATCAGAGCAAGACAGATGTTGATGGTTGAGATACAATGAGAAAAAATAAAACCTTTTTAAATGAGGTAGAGTATAAAAAGTCTTATGAAGCCATCAGAACAACTGAACTAATAGAAGGAATGAAAGACCTGACCACACTTTGGAGAAAGAGAAAAGTTAATTAATCACTCTTCTGTATAGGAAAATTCACCTAATTATTCTGAACAAAAATATTTATGAATACACTTACACAGAGTGTTGGAGATATAGATAGCTAGAGATATAGATATATGTATATCCATTCAACAATCTTTCTGAAATATGAATGTAAATTATAGATTTTTATCTCTCTGTAGCTATGTGTTAATAGATAGTGTATATGCTTATATCTATATATCATATGCATATATAAAGATATATACATTATCTAGAAAGAAATTATTGACTTATTACATGCACATTTCTTATATGCCCATTATTTTATGAGGAATAAAAATACATAAATCCTTAAGCGAGACAATATGGATCTATCAATTTGAACAACATCTTTTTGACTCATACTCTGTGTATGTATGTGTATGTAAATTTTTAATCTTTGTATAGAGAACTTGAGATAAATTTTGAATTTATTTTATTGAAGAAATTTATTTTTGATTCTCAAAATAGTTGCTTTTGATTTATAGAGGCTTATATCAATATAGCATTCATTAAATTGGAAGTTAGATTGCAGAAATATTTTGTTCTACATAATAGACAATTTCCTTTAAATTTCATTGTATTAAATTTAGTATTTAAAAATAATGGGCAATATAACTGTTCTTCACAATGAATAAGTGGATTAATTATTAGAAAAATCAGGCGAGCTACTGTATCTTGCTCAATTCTCTAAGAATTTCAATGAGTGTAATTTTACTTTAAAATAAAGGACATTTTTAATGTACCTAGCAATGAATAAATGAGCTAATTGGGGTAATAAATATATTTTATTGAAATCTGGATGTCTACACTTGTCAGTTGCCCACAAAAATGTGTTATATTCATTTGAGTTATATAGCTCCATGTATACGTTAATTAATTATTCATTCATCTTATTACTGTTTTAAAAATGGACCATTTCTGTGAGATTAAACTTATCTTTGGGGGAGAAAAGATGTCATAGTAGCACTCATATTATAATAAAATTTCCTAATAATTGATGTATATATTTAGCAAAGTTTTATCTTTTTAAATATATTTATGGCTCTTGCAATCTTGCCATTCTCAAGACTGAGTGACTACAGAGAGAAAATAAATAATCCCATAAACAAGATAGGCAAGATTTTTTTTTCTAGCAAATCATTTACCATAAATAATAGTTGATAATAAGAACTAGAATTTTATAGGCCTTTGCATTATTTAAATATTTTGCAGTTATTCCCTTAAATATAGTAATATAATATTTTATCAATAAAATATTCAAATTCTTACCAGGAAATGATGAGGAACTTTTTGTCCTTTAAAAACAAAAGGTGAAGTTGTACTATTTATACAGTAATAAATTAACCAAACTAATTAGGCTGGGAGCTAAGTTTAACATAAAGGAGTACTCAGGTTGATCTAGTCATACCCTAAACCAAGATGTTAAAAGTTTAGTCCCCACCCTCTTCCACACAGATAGTGTATTGATACTGTGAATCTACATATAACATAAAGTAATGTAGCTTATTAGAGGAGAAAGAGGTTGGGATTTTGACCCCAGATACATGGGTTTGAAACCTGATTCATTGCTTACTTCCTATTTTATTTTGTTTGTAGCTTATGTTCCCTAGATCTTTCTTGTTTATATAAAAGCCTTTATCCTTTATACCTTTCAATCTTTTGATATTGTAAATAGTATTTTCCCTAGTTACATGTCAAGAAAATATTTAGCATTCATTTTTACAAGATTTTGAGTCCCATTTTTTTTCTTCCTTATTTCCCCTCTTCTGAAAATGGTAGGAAGTTTGATATAGTTTATACATGTGCTATCATGTAAAACATATTTCCATAGTAGTCACAGTTATGAAAGAAGAAACACAATAAAAGGAAAAAAAACACAAGAAACAATGGAGTGAAAAAATATGCTTTGTTCTGTATTCATCATCTATTACTTCTTTATCTAGGCATGAATAGCATTTTTCTTCACGAATCCTTTGTATTTGTCCCAGATCACTGTGTTGCTGAGAACAGCTGAGTCATCAATAATGGAACATCACACAGTGTTGTTGATATTGTATATAATGTTCTCTTGGATCTTCTCATTTTACTTTGCATTAGTTTGTGCAAGTCTTTCTAGTTTTTTTTTCCTACAAGTGTTCTATTCATCATTTTTATTGAATAATATTATTCCATTACATTCAAATACCACAGCTTTTTCTGCCATTCCCTAACTCATAGGTATCCCTTCAATTTTCATGATTTTGCCACCATAACAAAAGGCTACTATAAATATTTTTGCACATGTATGCCCTTTTCCCTTTTTAATGATCCCCTTGGGTTATACACTTGTAATGGTATTGCTGAATCAAATGTAAGCAGCGTTTTGTTACCCTTTGGGCATGGTTCCAAATTGCTCTCCAGAAAAGCAGGATCAGTTTACAACTCCACCAGAAGTGCATTCATGTCCCAATTTTCCCTCATCCTCTCCAACATTTATCATTTTCCCTTTTTGTCATATTAACCAATCTGATAGTTGTGAGGTATCTCAGAGTTGTTTGATTTTGCATTTCTCTAATTAAACGTGATTTAGAACAATTCTTCATATGCCTATAGATAGCTTTAATTTTTTTTTCTGAAAACTGCCTCTTCATTTCTTTTGGCCATCTATCAATTAAGGAATAGCCTGTATTCTTATAAATTTAACTGAGTTCTCTACACATTTGAAAAATGAGGCTTTTGTCAGTCACTTGCTGTATTGATTGTTTCCCAGATTTCTGCTTTCCTTCTAACACTGGTTGCATTGTGCAAAAGGTTTTTTTTAATTTAATATAATCAAAATTATCTATTTCATATTTTGTAATGCTCTCTTATCTCTTGTTTGATCATAGATTCTTTCCTTCCCCATATATCTGATAAGTAAACTATTCCTTGGTCTTATAATTTTCTTATGCTGTAACCCTTTATGTGTAAATCATATGCCCATTTTGACCTTATCTTTGTACACTGTGTTGGTCTATACATAGTTTGTGTCTTATTGGTTTCTAGTTTTCCAAGCAATTTTTGTTGCACAATGAGTTTTTATTCCAAAAGTAAGGGACTTTGGGTTCATCAAACACTGTTTTATCCACTCTGCTGTTTACTTTCATTTTATGGGAGAGTTCATCACATTCACATTTAAAATAATGATTAATAATACCTGTGTATTTCTTTCCTTCCTATTCTTCCTCCTGTTTGTCATCTCTCTCCTTTCACCCTTTTCCTCCTCACCAGTGTTTTGCTTCTGTCTACCACCTCCGCTGATCTACCCTCTGTTCTGTCAGTTCACCCCTTCCTTTTACTTGGTCTTCTCCCCTTCTTCTTCCCTGCTGGGTAAGCTCAATGTCTATATCTAACTAATTGTGAATATTTTCTCCTCTTGGAGCCAATACTTATGAGAGCAAGATTTGAGAGATTCTCATGACCCATCCAGCCACTTTTACTATCACCATAATAGATCTTTCACATCTCTTCATCAGAAATAATTTACTCCATTCTATGTCTCCCTACCTTCTGCACCCATTGTATTTTTCTGCCTCTTATTTTGTGTCATTTCTTCAACTTCACCTTATATCCATATTCTTTTTCTATTAATATTCCTTTTAGCTTTACTATTTGTGGTACAATTTTTTAATAAGTGAAAGTATCATCTTTCTGTAAATAGTTTAGCTCTATTAAATCAACTATGTTTTCTTTACACTTTTTACCTGTTTATGCTTCTCTTGGGTCTAGATTTTGGAGGTCATATTTTTAGTTTAGTTCTCATCTTCTTATGAAAATGTAAAATTCTTCTATTTTACCAAATAACCATTTTCTCCCTGAATGCATTATGCTTAATTTTGTTGGATAAATTATTCTTGGTTATAATCCTAGTTCCTCTGATTTGGGGAATGTCAAGTTATATGGCCTATGGTCCTTTAGTGTTGCAGATGCCAGATCCTGTGTAATCCTGATTGTGACTCTCCAATATTTGAATTGGTTCTGGCCACTTATATTTTTTTCCTTGAACTGATAGTTCTGAAATTTGGCTACAATATTTCTTGGAGTTTTTATTTTGGGACATCTTTCCTGAGGTGATTGGTATATAAAGATACACACATACTTATATACATGCACATATATGTGTATATATCTATATCTATATATACACACAAACACATACATGCATATATAAACATTCATATGCATATACATGAATATTTTATTTTTATGAGTTACATGTAACAACAATTTTTCATACTAATTTTGAAAACTTTGAGTTCCAAATTCTCTCCCCTAATCCTTCCTTATATCCCCTCATTGAGAAGGTGAGCAATTTGTTATAGGTTATACTTATGTAGTCATGCAAAACATTTCCATAATAGTAATTTTGTGAAATAAAACATAGTCTGCTCCAGGAAAAAAAAAAACACCTCAAGAAAAATAAAGTTTAAAAAAGGATGCTTTTATCTGTATTCAGACACCATCAGGTTTTTTTTTTTTTGGTGTTTCTTCTCCCCATCCCCCATCAGATAGCATTTTTTCATCATAAGTCTTTTAAAGTTGTCTCAGAGGGGGTGGAGCCAAGAAGGAGGCAGGAAAACTCTGTGTGCTCCACCATAACTGCCTCACCTACATATAAAAATGATTCTAAACAATCTTTAGGGCTACAGAACCCAGAAAGTGACAGAGAGAAGCAAGTCTCCCACTGAAGGCAGCCTGGCAGGCAGATAAGAAGGGTCTGTTGCAGTGTGCTGGGAGCAAAACCTAGCTCCCCTTGAGCCAGTGTTTTTACAGTTAGTGTGGCTCTGGCCAGCTTCTGGTGGAGGGATTTCGGGAGAGTGGATCACCAGCAGCTGTGGTGGTTTCCAGAATTATCAACCCATAAATGTCAAAGACAAAGTGAGAGGTCAGTGCCCACTTTGGGAACAAGGGGTACATGAGTGTGGTCCAGCCTCTGCTTCCCAAAGGAGTGGCTGAGTTGTGGCAACCACGACTGTGTGGCTTCTTCAGAGCTTCAGAGCTCCTGGCCTGCAGATTGTAAGGGGACCAAGAGACCATTCTGAGGGGTAATCACTCTTGCTTTAACCTACTTGGATATGGATTGTTATCTTGGGTGGAGGTCCTGGGGTTGGTGACCAGGTGCCAGAGCCTGTGGAGGCTTCAGAGAGGGCAGCCAACTAATAGCTCTTGCAAGCTGCAAAAAACCCCAGCAATCTGGGACAAAGTTCTCCTCTCTGGAAGCAGAGTTCTACTGTGGAAAAAAGCTCAAAAGTCAAGTAATTCAGTTGTAACATGAGCAAACAAAGGAAGCAAAACAAGCACAGCAGTGTAGAGATCACTCTATCCCATAACAAAAGCAAAACATCCATGGAAAATCAAAGTACAGCATGATTCAAAATACAGCATTCACCATATTACAATTTATCACAGAAAATCACAATATAATATTCACAACATAGTCTCAAAGTAAAATAGTCACTCTTAAGTTAATTCAATCAATCACAAAATAGTCACTCTTAAGTTAATTCAATCAGTCACTTATCAGTAGTATCAAAGTACACAGTTAAAGTCTTCCACTCTTGGGGCAAAGTCTTCATTAACTCAATCAGTCACTTATCAGTAACAATATTCAAAGTACTCAAAGTACAATCAGTCACTTATTCAGCAAAGTGTTACTAAGTATCATACATAAAACCCTCCACCCCTTAGGTCACTAGTAAACTATAATTCCATAATTACTCAGTAACCAAGCAGAGGTCTTTTCTTCATCCTGACTTAGGGTCTGTTCTCAGATTCCCTGGATCCCCTTCCATGGTCCCAGATTCCACCTGGATTTAACAGACTGTCACCTGAGTTCAATGGCAGACAGCACCCAGTTCCTTGACCAGCTCTCTGAGGAGGTCCTGCTCTACACTAGACTTCACAGGGTCTGGTCCATGTCAGATCCTTCACCATTTCTTCTCCAAGGAATTCAAGGTTAACCAAACTGCAAACAAAGTCTCAGTATCCCAGTCATGCTTCAGTCACCTGGGCTCCTGGGCTCCTGACTCTTGGCTCCTGGCTCCGAGCTCTGGGCTCTGGGCTCCTGGGATCCTGTTCAGAAGAAGCTCCACCACCACAAGTTCTCAGGACTCAGTCCTCCATTCTTCTGTAGCTGTTCTGCCACCAGATCTCTGTCTCAAGGAAATTCTGCCTCTCTGGGGCTTTTCTTATATACACAATATTACTAGTTCTTTCAGCCAATTTCCTGTTACATCAGTAACAATGGGACAGGAGTTCATACCTTCTGTTTCCCCAATAGAGGCCTGATCAATTACTAAGTGCTAAGTACCTGCTACTTTTGCCAACACAAAGGGATCTTCAAATTCAAAATTTCATTATCATTACACTGTCATTACACTGTTTATATTTATGTTGCTCTACCTTTATATACAGTAGATTTCACTTGTAAGTCTTTACTCATGTAAGTCTTTCCAGGTTTTTCTGAGAGCTTTCTGGTTGCAAATTCTTATAGTACAATAGTATTCAGTCATAATAACATGCCGCGCCTTGTTCAGACATTCCCCAAAAGTTGGACTTTCCCTCAATTTCCAATTCTTTGCCACCATTAAAGAGCTGCTATAATTTTATACATATATGTCCTTTTATATTTTGTCTTTTCTCTCTTTTAGAGTGTAGACCTAATACTGGCATTGCTAGGTCAAAGGGAATGTATGGTTTTAGAGCCCTCTAGGCATGGTTCCAAATTGTCCCTCAGAAGGGTTTAATCAGTTCACAACTCCACCAATAATCCATTAATGCCCCACTTTTCCCACATCTCCTTATAATTTGTCATTTTTCTTTTCTGTCCTATTAGCCAACATAATAGGTATGAGGCAATACCTCAGAATTATTTTAATTTGCAGTTCTCCAATCAATAGAGAACTAGAACATGTTTTAATATTGACATTGAGAGCTTTGATTCCTTTATCTGAAAACTGTTCATATCTTTTGATCATTTGTCAATTAGGGAGTGGCTCAAATTTTTACGACCTTGACTCAGTTCTCTGTATGTTTGAGAAATGAGGCCTTTATCAAGGAGACTTGCTTAATTTCTTTTTTTTTTTTTGCTTTCTTTTTGCTAAATGTATTTGCTTCCATTCCATTTTCCTATTTTTTTCACAATTACCAAGCTTTATTGACAGTAGCTGGAGGGTTGTAATATATCATGTCCCCCTCCCCTGATACTCTGTCCAGTGGGGGCATCCCCCCAAAGGAGGGCAGGGGGCAAGAGAGTAGGAAAGAGGTTGCTCTGGGCCAGATTGAAGGGGTGAATGAATGGGAGTGCTGAGGGAAGACATGTACCCTCAGACCTTGGGCTCATTCCTCTTCCCTGAAGCATGAAATCAACCTCACCTTAGGGAACAGGCAGAGTCAGAGGGTAGGGATTTTGCGGCATGGTAAAGGGAGAGGGGTCTAGCTCAGTCAGACCATTCTACTCAAACTCTGGAGTTGCACGAGGCTGTGCTGAGGACACAGATAGGGCCACCAAGTCTTGGCTATGGTTGGAACATAAACACACATGCAATTATATCCAGGAAAAGGGAGTTCCCTGAGCCTCAGTCTTAGACTTAGGGTCTTTCCTTTCACCCTATACTTCCGTGTTTTACTTCTGAATAGCCCCTCCCCCAGTCTGCCCTCCCCTGTATCATTGTCACTAGTCTTATCCCTTTCCCCTCCTAATTTCCTTTAGTGTAAGATAGATTTCTATACCCAATTTAATATGTATATTATTTGCTTTTTGAAACAATTCAAATGAGAGAAATATATCCACTCACTCTCTCCCCTCACTTCCCCCATTTTCCCCTCTACTATAAAAGCTTTCTTGTTCCTTTTATGTGAGATAATTGATGCCATTCTATCTCCCCTGTCCCTTTCTTTTGATGTATTCTTAAGTCCTTAATTTTATATTTTGGATATCATCCCTTCATAACCAACTCACACCTGTGCTCTCTGTCTATATATACTCCTTTTAACTGCCCTAATAATGAGAAAGTTCTTATGAATTACAGGTATCACTTTCCAATGTAAAAATGTAAACAGATTCCCTTTACTAAGTACCTTTTAATTTCTCTTTCCTGTTTACCTTTTAATGCTTCTTTTGAGATTGGGATTAGAAAGGTAAATTTTCCATTCAACTTTCTTTTCATCAAGCATGCTTGAAAGTCCCCTGAAGTATTATACTCAGGTTTGCTGGGTAAGTGATTCTTGGTTGAAATCCTACAGAAGATCATACCTGAAACATTAATGAAGATCTTGCTAAAACTAATCTTATGCAGACTGTGGCTCCATGATACTTAAATTGTTGAATTCCAATTGCTATAGAATTTGTCTCTAATATTCCTGGGAGTTTTCATTTTGGCTTCTCTTACAGGAATTTATTGGTGAATTCTTTCAATTTCTAATTTTATACTCTGGTTCTAGAATATCCAGACAGTTTTCCTTGATAATATTTTGAAAGATGATTTCTACACTCTTTTTTGATCATGGCTTTCAAGCTTCCCGATAATTTTTAAATCATCTCTCCTGGATCTGTTTTCCAGGTCATTTGTTTTTCCAACGAAATATTTCACATTGTTTTCTATTTTTTTTATTATTTTGTTTTTGTTTAATGTCTCTTGATTGTTCATAAAGTCATTTGCTTTTATTTGCTAAATTCTAATTTTTAAGGAATTATTTTCTTCAGTGTGCTTTTATACTTCCTTTTCCATTTGGCAAATTCTACTTTTTAATTCTTTAAATTTATTTATTTCCTTTTAGTTTACAACATTCAGTTCCACAATCCTTTGAGTTCCAAATTTCTCCCCCTCTTTCTCCTCCCCACTCCCCACCATGGTGGTATGCAATCCAATATAGGTTCTACAAATACCTTAACTTTAAACATTAGTCAACTTGTAAAGAAGAATTATAACCTATGGAATGAACAAAGCAAAAGAAGAAGCAAAACAAAACAAGAAATAGAGACAGCAAGTAGTTTGCTTCAATCTGCATGCAGACACTGTAGTTCTTTTCTCTGGATGTTGATATCACTTTCCATCATGAGTCTTTTGAGTTGTCTTATAACTTTGCATTGCTGAGAGGAGCCCAGTATATCAAAGCTAGTCATCACAGAAACGATGCGTTTTTAATTGTGGACAAAGTTCTCCTGGTTCTGCTGTCCTCACTCAGTATCAGTTTATATAAGTCTCTCCAGGTTACTATGAAGTCTATCTGTTCCTCATTTCTTTTAGCACTAAAGTATTACATTAAATTCATGTTCCACAACTTGTTTCGCCATTCCCCAATTGATGAACCAATTCTACTTTTTCAGGATTTTTTTTTCTTCAGTGATTTTTTTTGTGTCTCCTTTTCAATTTGGCCTACTTTTTGATTTTTGAAACATTATTCTCCTCTCTGGCTTTTGTACATCTTTTTACCATTTGGGTTAGTCTGTTTGTAAGTATTTTTGTGTCTCCTTTATGAAGGCATTTACTTGTTTTTCATGATTTTCTTGCATCACCCTCAGGAGAGGTATTCTAGTCTTCTCCCCTGTGCTCTTGTCTGTGAATGACTATAACCATTGTTCTCTGCCCTGGAAATATGACAACTGTCCCTACTCTAATCAGACTACAAGCTCTGATGTGCTAGTGTTCATCCTAGGCCTGGGACTACCACAAAGATCAGATAATGGGTAAAGCAACAGAGTCCTGCCTCAGTGTTAGCAAAGATACGCTTGCATTCTCCTTCTGACTAATTTTTTGATCCTCTAAGTGGCTGTGCACTGAGAGCCCCAGAAGCAGCTGCAACCCCTACTGATTCAGTGGCTCCCAATACCTGCTCCTGGTTTGCTAGGATCCAGTATACACACTCTCAGCCTGCACTGTACTGTGCTATACTTTCACCCTGGTGCAGCAGATCTTTCTTGTCAACCTTCTGAGCTGTTGTGCTAGAAACTTGTTTCAATCTGTCTTTTTGTGGGTTCTGCTACTCTAGAATTTGTTTAGAGTCATTATGCAAAATATTTGCAAGGCTTTGGTGAAAAGCCCAAGTGAGTCTCTACCTTTACTACCTCTTGTCTTTGCCTCCTCAGTGATTTTTTCTTTTGATGACTATTTTGGCCTCTGGTTCCTGTATATCACACAGTTTTCCTTGATGATTTCTTAAAAAGATGCTACCAAGGTCCTCCTTTTCATTATGGATTTCAGATAGTCAAATTATTCTGATATTGTTTCTCCTCTATTTATTTCCCAGGTCAATTTTTTATCCCAGGAAGTATTTTACATTTTCTTCCATATTTTCATTCTTTCAAATTTGTTTGATAGATTCATCATGTCTCATAGAGTCTTTAGCTTCTCTTTGCCCAAATCTAATTTTTAGGGTATTGTTTTCCCTAATTAACTTTTGTACTTTATTTTCCATTTGACCAACTGTATTATTTTTTGCTTTTTTTTTTTTGGTGGGGGGAGGGTAGAGCAATTGGGGTTGAGTGACCTTCTCAAGGTCACATGGCTAGTAAGTGTCAAGTGTCTGAGGCCAAATTTGAATCCAGGTCCTCCTGACTGTAGGTCTGGTGCTCTTTTCACTGTGCCACCTAGTAGTTCCCCCTGCCCCCCCACCCCCACCAACTGTATTTTTTAAGGTACTGTTTTCTTCAGTGGATTTGCATATCTCCTCTTACATTTTGCTAAATCTATGTTTTGAGCAATTTTACTAGCTGTTGATTCTTTTTTCATAATTATTTTCCTTGTAACCATAATAAATATCTACCATCAGATACCTTATTTTTGTTGCGGTTTTGCCCTTTTTTTTAACCTTTTTTCTTTCTTTTAAATTTGAGCTCTTGAAATAGTAATGAAATTTGAATATCCCTTTGTATTGGCAAGTTAACAGGTACTTAGCACTCAGTTTCAAATTAATTATATGAAGTCTCTATTGAGAAATAGAAGGCATCAACCCCTTTTGCTGATGTAATAGAAAGGGGTTGAACAGGGAGATGCTAATACCATATATAAGGAAAAACCCCAGCTGAGAGAGTCAGAACTTCTTGGTGCAAGCATCATGGAGACACAGCAGCTACTGCTAGAGACAGAGGGAGAGGGAGAGACAGAGAGAGAGAGAGACAGAGAGACAGAGACAGAGGGAGACAGAGAGACACAGAGACAGAGACAGAGAGACAGAGACAGAGAAAGACAGAGAGATAGACAGACAGAGAGAGACAGAGAGAGAGACAGACAGAGAGAGACAGAGAGAGAGAGACAGAGAGAGAGAGAGACAGAGAGAGAGAGACAGAGACAGAGACAGAGACAGAGAGAGACAGAGACAGAGACAGAGAGAGACAGAGACAGAGACAGAGAGAGACAGAGAGAGACAGAGACAGAGACAGAGAGAGACAGAGACAGAGACAGAGACAGAGAGAGAATTTCTCTCACCAGGCATCTGATCTAGAGGCTGGGTTGCTACTGCTGGACTGAGGATTGAACTAAGAATTTAGAAGAACTGAGGGGAAAAAGGGAGAACAGAGATGGAGAAGGTGATTTTGATTTTGAGAATGGGAGAAAGTGATTTTGAGAATGGAGATTCTGCTGAGACTTTTCCTCTGGGAACTTCTGCTGAGATTTTTCTTCTGGGAAACTCTGCTGAGACTTTTCTTCTGTGAACTTCTGCTGAGAGTTTCTGAGGATAAGCTGGATCTGCCAGAAGATGCATGACTGTGGGGTTTGTACTCTATCTGGCTGTGATTTTGTTAGGCCTTATCTTCCCAGGAACAGAGACTGTGAGAGATTTGAGGTGGACTGGATACTGTGAGCTTCAATATAGAGCAGGAACTGCACAGAGAGCTGGACAAGGAACTGGGAGCTATCTTCCTTTCAACTCAGTTGGCAGTTGGTTAGATTCAGGTGGGGGCTGGGACCATGAAAGAGGAACCATGGAAGCTGAGAGCCTGCCTCAAGTCAAGATGAAAAGACCTCTGCATGGGTACTGAGTAGTGACTGATGAAATTGTAGCTTACTTGTGACCTAGGGGTGGATGGTCTTTATACTTTCCACTACCTCTTAAGAGGTTACTAAGTGGTGACTGATTATATTGTATTGTAACTTGATTGCACCCCATGAGTGGAGGACTTTTACCTTTGTATTTAGATTATTGTATTAAGGATTTACTAAATGATTGAGTTACTAAATTAATGTACTTTGTTTAAAACTATGTGACCACTTTGGTGAAAACTATGTGGCCACTTTAGTGATAAGTGTTGGGTTGTTACATGGTGAATGCTGTATTTTGATTTTCTGTGAATGTTTTGCTCTGATTTTTACTGAATAAATAGAGAGTTCATTATACTCTGTAATCAGAACCTTGAAAACCTGTTCATAGGAGCAGTCCTCTGGAAAGCTACTTGTTCTTGGCTTTACAGCTCTGCATCCAGGGTAGAAGAGGTACTATTTCAGGCTTCTTGTGCCAGTGGCAGCAGGCCCTGGTTGTTTACCTGACATTGTGCTGATGTTGTCATGAGTACCATGGGCCGACCTTGTATCTGGTGCTGTGCTGAATGAGTGGGGTAGGAAGTGACTGGCACTGCTAGGGTCTGTAGGAGTCTGGCAACTTACTTTGTGCTGAGCTAGAGTCCTAGTGGTAGTGTCTGGCATGTTCTGAGACCTGGTGAAGTTTTTTCTGCATTTTCCTGAGGCTACACCAACACACATGGTGGTCTGGCCTCTGGAGGCTGCCTGTTTGCACAGGGCTATTCTGAAGCACATGGTGATCTGGCCACTGGAGAATGTCAATTTGTCCAGAGGTCTGGACTCAGGAAGATTCCTGTTGGCCCAGGGCCACACTGAAAGATGTGATGTTTTTAAATTTGGAGTCTGCCAGTTTTGTTGGTTATGGAGCATGTGGAGTTTCTGGTGTTGTCACTGACATGTTGGGATATTTCCTGTTCTCATCTGTACTCCCCTTTTACCCAAATGAGATGTACCTTTTTTGCTGATCTTCAAATATTTTTGGACCACAAAAATTGTTTTCCCCTATATTTTTCTTGGTGCTGCTATTTCAGGACACATACATACATACATGCATACATACATACACATACACACATATATGCTATTTGTTTTTTTTTTGGGGCGGGGAGGGTGAATAAGGAAAAATTACAATGATGTATTTCTTCCTCCACCATCTTGGCTCCCAAATGAAATTAGTTTTCATAGCAGAATGTCCTTGCGACATTGTGAGATTCTTCTTACCATGAATTCTTATGTCCCTAAGATTTGACAAGACTGCTTTATACACTGCCAACTGAATCAAGATTTAAAAAAAGTTTTTTCTGAAATTCACCTGTTCATCATTTCTTATAGCCCAATAGTATTCTGTTACATTCCTAGACCACAAGTTGTTCAGCCATTTCCCAATTGGTGAGCATCCCCTCAATTTCCAGTTCTTGGTCACTACAAAAAGAGCAGTTATAAATATTCTTGTACATGTGGATCCTTTACCCATTTGTATGACCTCTTTGGGATACAGACATAATAGTGGTATTGCTGGGTCAAAGGGTATGGACATTTTTATAACCTTTTGGGCATAGTTCTGAATCACTCTATAGAATGCTTGGATCAATTCACAACTCCACCAACAATGCATTAGTGTTCCAATTTTCCCACATCTTCTCCAACATTTATCATTTTCCTGTTTTATCATGTTAACCAATCTGATAAGTGTAATGTGGTACCTCAGAATTGTTTTGGTTTTCATCTCTCTAATCAAAACTGATTTAGAGGGGCGGCCAGGTAGCACAGCGAGTAAGAGCACCAGCTCCAGTGTAGGGATCACCTGGGGATCAAATCTGGGCTCAGACACTCGGCACCACACCCAGAAATAACTGGCCCTGCAACCTTGAGCAAGTTATGTAACCCTGATTGCTTTTAAAAAAAGTGATTTAGAGCATTTCTTCATATGAAAATATATAACTTTAATTTCTTCCTCTGAAAGACCTCTGTCCATATCCTTTGACCATTTCTCAATTGGAAGTGATTTATAGTCTTATAAATTTGGATCAGTTTTCTATATATTTTAAAAACAAGGCCTTTATCAGAGACACTCATTGTAATAATTCTTTCCCAGTCTTCTTCTTCCTTCCCAATCTTGGTTGCATTGGCTTTATTTGTGCAAAACCTTTTCAATTTAATGTGATCAAAATTATCCATTTTGAATTTAATAATGCTCTCTATCTCTTGTTTGGTCATAATTTCTTCCATTCTCTATAATCCTGACAGTTACACTATTTCTTGCTCCACTAATTTGCTTATAATGTCAGCCTTTGTATATAAATTGTGTACCCATTTGGACTTTATTTCGGTACATAGTATCAGATATTGTTCTATGTCCAGTTTTTGTCATACTATTTTCCAGTATTCCCAGCAGTAATGAATAATTTAAAACAAACAAAAAAAAACCTCCATATCATAGCTGATATCCACATTTTACCTAGTCTCTTTGTGAGATATAATTATGTTGCTCATTTATGGGAGAAAGAAATGAGCTGTATCTAGGTTTGTTTAGTACTTGACCCTCCTTAGGATTGAGGATTAAGCCCAGGTGCAAATATATGTGACTCTAAAGTCACAAATCATTAATGGGAATAGGGGAAAGTTAAAGGTTGGTTGCTGTGCTAGAAAGCTCAAATGAATTTAATATTTTAGGTTTTTATGTCCAAATGACTCTATAAAATCCTGTACATAATTCCTAACTTGACTATGGAAGTAATTAGGTGCATTTAGGTATCTTTGTGAATCAAACAGTTGAAAATGATCTTGATATTATAAGTAGGTCACCTCATAGAGTATTCACAGATTTGCTATCCATGGTTAGGATTACATTGTCTGCAGAATAAAATGGCAACTCTAAGCATACTCTATAAGATGGACATAACTTATAAAAATTAGCAAATCAGAATGAATATACTTGTATCACTTTGAGAGAAGATATTAATTCCAAATGATTACTATGTTTCTTTACCTGAAAAACAATCTGCCTTAAATTTTGGTCATTCCAAAATTTGATTTCGAAATTCAACATTCTGAAGTAGACAATAGTTATTTCCTTTTGTAGATACAAAATCTCCTAACCATAACATAGTATGTATTATATTTTTAGGTATTATATTTTACCTATTATTAATAGTTGAATTAAAAATTGTTTGGTCAACTCATAGTCACAAGAAAGTAGATCCAGCCCTGCAAGACACATTGGAGGTTTTAAGGTACAACTCATTCATTTTACAGATGAGAAAAGGGAAGTCCAAAAAAAGATGAAAAGACTTATCTATTTAACAAGAGTACGAAATAGCAGAGACTCAGAGAAGACCAAACCCAAACCCTCAAACTTTAGATTTAATGCATATTCCTAAAATATAAGAGTAATATGTGCCTTAGAAGTCATCTAATCTAATCTCTACCTTGATATTGGGGATAACAGAGTAGGTCATGATTTCATTGGCATAGGCAATTATATGGTGAGGGATCTCCCTTCACTTATGCAGGCCAGCACCTTTTCTAAACTATGTCTTCAAGAGTTTCTTAGAACACTTGAAGTTAAACGAGTTGCTCAGGATTACACATACAACATATTTTAGAAATAAGGTTGGTGAATCTAGGTATTTCTGGTTTAGGAAGCTGCCTCTACCTGCTACATGACCCTACCTTTCACCTAAACAGTACTGATAATCACAAACTATGTAGTGCTTCACAATTTATAAAATGCTTTCATAGTATCTCACTTGTACCTTATAGAAATCCTATGAATTAAATGGTAAATGGTGTGACTATTATTATGCCCACTTTACTATTGAGAAATCTGAAGCTGAGAGAGATTAATTGATTTAACAAAGGCAACAATGTTAATAAGTGGTAGAAATGTAGTTCAAACTCAGGATATCTGACTCCCAGTTCAATTCTCTTTTTTAATAGTATTAAGTTGCATGAGTCATTTCTCCCTCTTTTAACATTCCCCTCAGTGTCTGCTTTAACATCCCCAGTTATGGGAAAATTATTTCTTCACATGATAACCCATTCCATGTTTGAACATCTCTAATTGCTTAGAAGTTCTTTTTTTACTGTAAGTGTGAATTTTCCACCAAGCAATTCCAACAAATCTGCTGAAATTGCACATTATAGCCACTAAAATATATCAGCTGACTGTTGCTGCTAATGGTCATGTCTTGTAAGTATGAGGAAAATCTGGTAGGTAAAAAAAAAAAGGGGAGAGCTTGAAAAACAAAAAAATCGCACCAAGAGAAAGATTTATTTAGACGTTGTCTGGTAAAATGTCTTTTTAAAAATATGAGGAATTTAAGATCATAGAAAAAATGACTCCTTAACAATATAAATTTTCAAAATTGTAACTAACTGCTACATAAAATTATGAGATTCTTGTTACTGTGGTATTTAAATTGAGGTTGCCTGAGCATCTGTAGTATCCTACTCTGTGCTCCCTCTCCTAATATTCACTGAAACTACAAAATTTTATGCCTGGAGGTAATCTAGCTGCTTTTCTCTAAAAGATCTTGGGGTAACACTAACGAGTTTCACTTTTCTTTTACTGCTCCTAGCAAGCCCAAACCTGGTGTCTTCTCCATTGATTAGTACTTAGCTATTCAGAGTTAATTGGGTTTTAGAAAGGAGTATTCACTAAGTTAGACTATGACAACATTTTGTATAAAATATCCTCACCAAAAATGGGATATACTATATCACAATTACATAAAATATCCATGGGAAAGTGCACTTTAGCTTAAAATGTACATGTGGTGGATGATTAGCTCATAGCTCATGATTCATAGAAGTTCTTGCCTAACTTTGTAGAATCTTCATGATCCTTATGAAATTCTCATTAGATATAACTTATTTTTGGAGTGGTGAAGAAAAGGCAATTGAAGTTAAATGACTTGTCCAAGGTCATTGAACTCAGGAAGACTGGTGCTCTATTCACTGCACCACCTAGCTTCGCCCAGATATATCTTTCTACTGAGCCCTATGGAATGATGTTTTTGTGAAGCCTATAGCTGTACTTATATTGAACTTAATATGTCACACTCTTAGACATAAAGTGGGATATAATAAGTAAATTAGGAGAGCAAGGAATGGTTTACCTGTCAGATCTATGAAAAATGGAAGAATGTATGACCAACACATTATAAAACATAAAATGGATAATTTTGATTATAATAAATTTTTTTTAAAAAATTTGTTTTTTTTTTCCCAAAAACTAAACAAATGCAAACAAGATTAGAAGAAAAGCAGAAGTATGGGAAACAATTTTTATAGCAAGTGTCTCTGGTAACAGCCTCATTTCTCAAATATGTAGAGAACTCAGTCAAATTTAGAAGAATATAAGCCCCTCCCCAAATGATAGTCTAAATATATGAACAGATGACTTTCAGATGAAGAAATGAAAGCTATTTATATCCATATGAAAAAAATTCTCTATATCACTTTTTCATTAGAGAAATGCAAACTAAAACTACTCTGAGGTATCACATCACATCTATCAGTTTGGCTAATATGACAGAACAGGAAAATGATAAATGTTGTAGTGGACATGGGGAAATTTGGACACTAATGCATTGTTGTTGTACTTGTGAACGATCTAACCAATCTGGACAGAACTTTGGAATTATATCCAAAGAGCAATCACGATATACATGCTCGTTAATCCAGCAATATAACTGCTAGTTCTATATCCAAAAGAGATCATAAAAAGGAAGAAAAGGATCTACATGTGCAAAAATATTTATAGCAGCTTTTTTTCTGGTGGTAAAATATTGAAAATTGAGGGGATGTCCATCAATTGGGGAATGGTTGGACAAGTTTTGCTTTATGAATATAATAGAATGCTAATGCAATAAGAAATGATGAGAAGATTTCAGAAAAATCTGGAAGACTATTATGAACTGATGTAAAGTGAAATGAACAGAACCAGAAGAACAATGTACAGAGTAATAGTAACTTTGTGTGATGATCAATATAAATGACTCAGCTCTTTTCAGCAATACAATGATCCAAGACAATTACAAAGGGCTCATGATGGAAAATGCAATCTGGATCGAGAGAAAGAACTGATGGACTCTGAATGCAAATCAAAGCATACTATTTTCACTTTATTTTTTCATTTGTTTCCCTTTTAGTCTGTTTCTTCTTTCACAACATAACTAATATGGAAATATCATTTACATAAATAAATACATATAATCTATATCAAATCATTTACTGTTTGAGGAAGAGGAGAGGGCAGGAAAGGTGGGATAACTATCCAGAAATCAACTTTTTGCAAGGATGAATGTTAAAAATTGTCTTTACATATAATTGGAACAAATAAATACTATATAAAAAAAGAAAGGTCACACTCCCTGAAGTTACTTTTACTAAGTATATTTAGGCCATTATTTCTCCACTCCCAGTTAGATGAATTAATTATTTGTTAATGGTACAATCTCTTTAATAGCCTGAACAGTGAAGTGGTGGGAAAGTATGACATTTTGGCCTCACTTCATTACTTCCCCTCTTATTGCTCTCTCCTATTAGTGCAAAAGATTTGCATTCTCAAGGTACTTTCAAATCTTGACTGCCCTTTTATCTGAATCCGTTTTTTAATATACATACTGACACCCAAACATATATACATGTCCATATACATACATATGCATATGTGTAGATACACCCATAGAAATATTTAGAAATGTTATCAATTACCATATACTTCTTGTAAGTTATCATTTAATTTTGCCCATGTTCTCAAAAGCACTTTATTCTTCCCTAATTAATTAAAGATATTTTCCCTAATACCTTATATGTTTGATTGATTTATTCAATAGTGGTACAAGTATCTAAGACTCATTAACATATAGTTTATAAGATTATGTGATTGATTCTGTAACTCAAAGAGAATATATAACTCAATCAAGTTCTAGAACATCCCCTTCATGACATTATCTACAATAGAGAGATATGGATAATCTCTCATAATCTATCCATGTTGTTTTAGATTAATTAGTCAATAAATACAATTTACTATGGACTAGGCTATAAAACATTCTTTAATTTTGGCAGATTTTTCTAAGGTCTCCTTTAAATATAAAATGCTGTGATTCTATTTTTTCTCATTCCACTTCAGATACTTTTTCACTTTTAAACTAAAAAAAAAAAAACCTAAAACTTCTTGGAAAAGTATCCACATAAAAATACATATTATGTAGTGGCTTAAAAATTAAGACCTATATAAAATGAATCAGAATTCTTTTGTCCAGGAAGAAAGCATGGACTTCTGCTGCTTGCTTTGGCATCTGCAGATGATGACTATGGAGCTAGAAAAAAAGAGTTTGGAACCAAAGTCTTAATTCATGTCTCTCATATGGTCACCTTTGGTTAGGTGATGCACTGATTGATAAATCTCTATATATAGTGTTTCAAAAGTGGTTCAGGAAAAAAAAAATCAATTCAGCAAAATGAGACAGACCCCAAGGAAAACACCTGTAGTCATCATCATCCAAGGGGCAGAGGCTGAATAAATAGTGTGGACAGATTACAAACTATGCATGAACTTGCCTAATCAAATGCTTATGTACAGGAAATAGTTTCAAATAACACACTGTTATAAGTCAGTGTAGAACTATATAGTGTTTCAATAATTTGTATATTTCAAGCAATGATGTTTTACTATGAAATTGAAGATATTAAAAAAATAAGGCAAAACTTCATCTAATTCAGTTCACTTGTCATCTTAAGAATGCCCTTTAATTTTATTTTACATTTTATCAGGCTGGAGACAGGGGTTTACTATAAAATATTTAAAATAAAATGTGTTCAATATCTAATTATGAAACAAAATCTTTAATGCTTTACTGGGGTCATTTAAATTCTGAGATTTTTAGGCATGGTGGTCTGTGAAAGTAATATTCATATGCTTTTCATTAACTTTCTGCTGTATATAGGGTATTTTTAGAGGCATAAGTTTTGTGTGCTTTGTCTACAATGGTACATAATGTATTATAACATGAGGTATGGTAGTTACATTATTGGCCTATCTTATCTTATGTTATCTCCCCTATTAGAACTTGAGCTGCATGAGAGCAGGGATCATCTCTTTCACATGGTAAGTACTTAAAGAACATTTTGCCATTCATTCACCCATTTATTTCTTCATATAAGTCAGATTGCAAGGCTTAAATTTTCTATTGGCTCTAATTTTCATGTATGCCAAAGTCTTCATTTTGTTCTGTTTCATCCTTCATATTTTGTTATTCTGCTTTTGATTTGCAAAATATTTGCTCCTCTAAACTTTAGAATTCCCAATGCTAAATAGAGAAGATACATATGATCTTATTCTTAGCTTTAGAATCCTTGTTTATTGTAATTTCTACAAAGTTTACTAGTTAGATTTCATGTTGAAGTAGTGACAAAGAGCCCCTTGTCATAGGCTTAGATATGTATTTCCACCATCTGAAATCTTAGCCTTGGGGAAAAAAAAACAAAAACAAAAACAAAAAAAAACTTCATCATTCTTCCTCATTCCTGAGGGAAATAAAATTCTTTCCCTTGAGTGGTCTCATTAGCCATTTAGTACTTAGGATACTACATCACTCATCCCTCATCAGTTAGGAATAAGCCATGCTATTCCCTCAAGTTTTCAGGATTCTGGGACTGAACATATTACAAGGTTGTCAGGACATTGGTCTATGGCTGCTCCAGAGTTGAACTCATTAGCAAAGAGGCTCCTCATTGACAATTGTTTTGTCTAGCACTATACTCCACCTATCTTCATAGATTATTGTACATTTCTCCTCTCTCTCTCTCTCTCTCTCTCTCTCTCTCTCTCTCTCTCTCTCTCTCTCTCTCTCTCTCTCTCTTTCTGTCTCTGTCACTCTCTCTCTCTCTCTTGCTTTCTGTCACTCTCTCTCTCTTGCTCTCTGTCTCTCTTTCTCTCTCTTTCTCCCCCTCCTCTTTAACTTAACCTGAACACTAGTTGACTTGACCCTCAGGGAGCATAAATACAGTGCAAAATGAAAATGTCTTCAGTACTCAAACCATGTCTTGATAGGAAATGTAATACATCTGAATGATAGATAGTGTCACAGGCTAATTTCTCCAAGTATCTACATAACTCACTAGTTTTCCATTTCAGGAAATAATAAAGAAAACTTTATTTTTATTCAGTCTTTAATTTCTATTAAAACTTTGTCATCCTGTACTTCATACTATGGAAATTCATCTATTTGGTCTGAAAAAGGATCTATGTATCATTAAACAAGCTTCTTCTTTTCAAAGAAATGTTATGCACATTTCTGAAGCTCAGTTAGTAATGATATGGTAACAAAAATTAATACAAAGAAAACATAATTGCTCTAAATTAATATAGCACTTTAAGGCTCAAGTGCTTTATAAACACTGTTTCATTAATTCCTACATAGTATTCTGCAAGCCCCCTGCTATCAAAACAATTTTAGTCTGAAAAGACACAATATCTGTATCCCTATCCCCTTTTAGATTAGCTTGAGGTTGTGCAGAGCCAGGATCAAGAAAAGGTACTGTTTGTCACAGCTAATATGAGTGCCCTCTGGAAGCAAGTGACAGAATATTACTATTATTAAAATTTATATGATGGGCCCATCATTGAAAGTCTCTGGGCACATTTACAATTGTAGCTAGATTAATAAGGCTATTGTGCCTTTGGACATCTCTTTTACTCCCTCCCTGCATTTATGTTTTCTAAGGAAAGTGATATAGTAAATAGCTATGCTTTGTACTGTATCACGAAGGTCCAAACATTGGCCCTAATAAACTCCAGAACTCAGTCTGAAAGGTGCTAAAAGTACAAAGAACATTAGATTCACAGTCATAGAACTTATATTCTCATCCTTCCTGTGTTGGATCATACTTATATGACTTTGTAGAAATAGCTTTACTTCTCTGGACCTCAGTTTCCTAATCTGGAATATTAGAACCTTGGATTAGATGAGTACTAAATTCCCTCCCAAATCTGATGAGGCTTACACTCATATAACAGCATTAACTATTTCAGGGTTACTTCAGATGCATCTGCAATATTATACAAGACTCAATATGAAATTTTGATAGCATATAGAGGGAAACAATATAGACAGAAGAAAATAATTTAGGAGCAAAAGGAAGCATAAAAGGGAAAGAGAAAACACACATAACATTAATGACTTCAAATGTATGATATTAACTGATTGTTTTAAACAATAAATTACCAATGCATATTCACACAGTAGATGATCATATAAGAAAAGCAAATCATCACCTTTTCTTCAAACTTTCTTTTCCTCACACATGATAATTAAGAGCAATGTGTCTAACTTATTATTTCCACATAGAAATCAGACATCCATTCAAAGATCTAAATTATTAGAAAACATACAAATTATCACTTGATTTTTTTAAAATTTTGATGCAAGTTGTTAGGCATGTTTTGGGGATGAAGAGCAAAGAAATATCACTTTTTGACAGTGAAAACTAGGAGCAAGACAACAATTTAAATGACAAGATAATGAGACACACTTAATAATAGGATTTGTTTAGTAAAACTTGGATTCAGTCAAAAGGCTGCAACCAAGGACCTGGAAGGCCACCCCTGGATTGTAGGGTTATTCAGAACTAGCAGTTTCATATTCTTTCCTCCCATCATATTTAATATCTACCATAAAGGATAGTTATGATGTTCAATTGAGATAATGTAAATATTTTGGAATTTTAAAGTGCTACATAAATTCTCTTTTTCATCAATAAATCACCTTCTCTTTTGCGCATATACTTATATGTATACTCACAGCAAAACTAGGGTCAAGAAGAAGGGGCATTGTCATCAGGAAAGCTAATTCAGTCCTCGTTTTGTGGTTCTTTGTTATGTACTCTACTCCAGGTCACCAATACCTCAAAGCCTGCAAAGAACCTGTATAGCAAGCATCCTAGTCTTTTAAAAGTATGGCTACTTGTTCCCATGGAAATCTAAGTGTTTCTTACCCCTATCCTTTCAGTCCCCTAGATAATTCCATTTGGAGACTATTGTCAAGGCCATGCCTTCAGGACAGGAATAATTTCATTTTTCTCTAACAAATAGGATAGGGATGAAAATTGAACCTTTAATTTACTTGATATAGGAAGTCCAAAAAAAGAAATTCCTTTTACTCATGTAAGATGATACCTTCACTGAAGTTACCTGTCTTACATAGTTGCCTAGAAATCTACTTGCAAAAAGCTTGATCAAAGGCCGAACCAGATTCAAATGTAACTAGGGCATTATTAACAGAATAAATATAAGTACAATGTAACATAATGTCAATTTGTGGTTTTCTAAGTCAATATGCTGCCCAGGGAACCGTTTCTATTTGATTTTGACACCACTGAAGAAATGAGAAGTTAAGTGACTTACTCAGAATCATAATCCAATGTATTTCAGAAGTAGGACAGAGCTGGCAAGTAGCAGAGACTTGATAAATGCTTGTTTCTTTATAGATAATCATAATATTAATTCACAATTATATAGTTCCTTGAAGCAGTTGATGCACCTCTATTATTTCATTTGCACCTCGTGGTTATAGAATGAAGTTTTATTCGTTTTAGTATCCACAGTTTACAGATGATGAAATGGGTTTAGAGAGGTTGTGTGTGCTAGTAAATTTCAGAGGTGGGATTTTTGACTCTAGATCTAGCACTCTATCCACTAGATTAATACTGCTTTAACAGATGACTGAAAATGATCATGCCTAACCCTGAAATGCAGCTGTAATTACAATTGTAAGATCAATACATTCACTAAAGAATACAAAAGAGCCAAGGAACATTTTGACTTTGAATATACTTGTATTTACTACTCAAAGAAAGGCTAGAAGTGATTGCGATTATTTATCTGATGTCAGTAGGTGATCAGAATTACTGTTGATTCATCCTTCATGTGAAACTAGTCTTGCCCCCATTTCTCAACGAAAATATTCCAAGTCAAGATTTTCACAGAAAGAATATGTAATCCACAAAAAAATTTTTTTCTCTGCAAAGTACACAGGGGAACCTGTGAAGACCATTCTAACTGTGGGAGGGGAGAATATTCCTACCAGATCAGATTATTCTGTTACTAATGTGTCTTTTAAAGCAGAGTACAGACTCAAAATCTAGCACTCATTTCAGCTTTCAAGTTGATGCCCATATGTCCTTCCACTTATACCTCTGGCTTAACAGCACAATTTCTAAGGTTGCTGCATTCCTAAATACCATTAGATATACCCATGATAGTAGGCATCAAATTTATGATCAAAGTCAGCAAACATTTATTGATAATTTAATTTCAAAGCTCTGTGGTGTAGGTCCTTATGGAAACATACTTTAAAAGGGTACAATGCTTTCTAGATTTTAAGACTAGTTGGATACCAATTATTTGAAAACAAGAGATAAATAAAGAAAATAAGATGCTATTTTTGGAGAATAAAATACTCAGTTTTTTGTGGATGTAGGAAAATTAAGGTGTAGGAAATTGACAGAATGAATGAAAATAAGACTAATTCTTGTATCATTGTATTAAGAAAGGTTAAAGACAGAACTTAATATCTATTTATCAACCAAGCATTCATTAATCACTCATTATATATAAGCACTATGAAAAATTTTGGAGATTTAAGACAAAAATGAAGAAGTCACTGCTTTAAAGAGTTTACATTATAATGAAAAGAGACCTGGGAGAGCATTTCATGAAGCACAAAGGGTGTGAGACATACATGATACTTGGGGAAAGAAGATGATGAAGAAAGTGGAGAGACCAGTTTGCTGTTAACCTAAAATAATCAGTTCAAACTAATTTTCAAGACTTACTTCAGAACTTATCATTCATCTTCAAAACTTTTTCTCAATTTACTCCCTATTCCTAATGATCTTTTCCTTCCTTATAAGCACCCCAGAAAAACTATCTACTTATAGAATCATACAATAATAAATTAGAACTGATGGGGACCTTATATATCATCTAGCTAATTTAAATTCAGAAAGTTAAGTGAACTGGTCAAAGTCACATAGTTTGATAGTAACAGAGCCAGAAGTAGAATTCAGGTTTCAGTGTCATACCTTTTTATATGGTCTTAAAAGACAAACTTAGGACAATGTGCATACAGACAATAACTGTGATTAATGAATTCTTAGGGTTGGGTGTCTAGCTCTACCAAACACTGTAATCATTTATGAGTGTTCTAGACACTGTACTGTACATCAAGGAAGGTCCTAACCAGGAAATGAATGTGTAAACAACAACTCTATGTATCCTACATTTTATGGGTGCAATAAACATTTGTCTATTTGATAGACTGAGGATTTCAGTCAAAACAAATTGGTGTTTACTTATTGTTTATTACTGCTATGTAAACATAGCCACTATTAATTAATTTTATTATTCTTATTCCCTGGTTTGAGATAGAAAAATAATTTCACCTTTAGATTATGTCTACTGGATATCTTTCTATTGTATCTCTAATGGGTCATGTTCCCAAAGATGTTCCCTGGAGATACCATGGTGACTAACTCCAGTGATGTCTCTTAAGTCTATACTCAAGTTGTCATGGAGACCACAATCAGGTCCTATATTCTTGCTTACAAAGCTACAACAGTAACAGTGGTCATTTGAAAAGCAACTTTTGATGACTTGCTGCTGAGGTAATAAAGTGAGGTCATTTATAGAGAAATTTTGTCAGTACCCAGGATTTCACAGATTAGTGATTTCATGGTTTACAAAGAGGTGACCAATGAAATAATCATCAATCCACTAACAACTCAATAAGTAATAAGCACCTGCTATGTGCTTGACACTGTACTGGGCACTGAGGACACACACACACACACACACACACACAAATGTAAGATGTTTGTTGCCCTGGAACAACTAACATTTAATTAAGGGTATATAAGTCAGATTTCAGAATATTAGTCAGGTAAGTGCTTTGTTGTAGCTAGTCAAAAGACCATAAGGCAGGGGATTATTAAGAGCTTCCAACTAGGAATGACAATGCTGATTTGACTTATGTTTTCTGAAAAAGAAGTGGAAAGAAGGTGGGGGAAGCAGTGTCTCTGGAGCAGTGATATCAAATTCAAATACCTACACGATTTCACCAAACTCTACATAAGGATCCTTGTGGACCTCATGTAGGATTAGTTTTAAAATATAATATAATATAATATATTATTTTATTTTTTTCTTTTATTAAATATTTTACAATTATATAATATTCAGATTAAGGTAATTCTCAGCAGTGTTTGATACCTCTTCTGTAGAGAACTGAATTTGGAGGGTGAGGAAAGGCAGGAAGCAACAAAGCAGGTTGCAAAGATACTCTGGTTAAGCCCTGGCCTCTTATTGGTTGACTGGATGGATGAAGTGAAATACTGTATGGAGCATCTAAATATTCAGTAGTGACCAGAGATGAGAATTGCTTAATTTATTCTTTTACTACTCTTTAAATCTTCCCATTATACACAACCCCATATATTTATAATGGTCTCATTATATGACTGAGATTCTGGAGGCTGGGACCTTTCCCTTTATAAAGTGTTGTGAGTTTTTATTTTTTTCCCAGCATTAGTGCTGATGAGTCAGGAAAACTATGACTGAAAAATGATTATTCTGAGAGCCATATCTGAACTGTATCCAAAGGAAAAAAAATCTAGCCCCCGGACTGGCAACAGTTTGAAACCCTGGCTTTTCCCCATAACACATAGGATTAGTTCATGCTTTAACAACACATATCACCATTACTTCACCCCAATATGGATTAGTCGTAATTGATCTGGGGCAAAACTAAAGCTATGTCTCCCTTGACTCAAATTCCTAGGAGTCACTGGATATATTGATATGACTTCTTGGTAACGTAGGGCATAAAAAGGTCCCACCAATGAGTCCCTTCTGATTTGGTGTATATATAAAGAACATGGGAAATCGATGTGGCAGAAACTGGGTATAGACCAATATATTACACCATTTATCAAAATAAGATCACAATAGACACATGACCTAGATATAAGGAAAGATAGTAAAAGAAAATTTGAATAACATAGAATCTCTTACCTGTCAGACTTATAGAGAGGCAGACAATTTATGAATAAACATTGGAAAGAAAACAGTGTGAGGTGTAAAATGAATTTATTTTGATTACATTAAATTAAAAAAATTCTCTATAAATACAACAAATGTAGCCAAGATCAGAAGAAAAACAGAAAATTCGGGGGAAATTCTAGACATATGCTCAGATCAATATCTCTTATCTCTAATATATAAAAAATACTTTAAAAATGTATAAGAATACAAGTCATTCTCCAATTAATAGTCAAAGGATTCGAACAAGCATTTTTCAGATGAAGAATTCAAAAAATTTTAGCCGGATTAAAAAATGCTCTAAGTTATTATTGATTAGAAAAATGCAAATTAAAACAATCTTGAGATAATCATTTTACACCTATCAGACTGACTAAAATGAGCGAAGGAGAAAGAAACTATTAGAGATGCAATAGAAACATGTCCAGTAGACATAATCTAAAGGTGATATTAGTTTTCTATCTCAAACCAGGGAATAATAATAATCAAGTCAATTGATAGTGGCTTTGTTTACATAGCAGTAATAAACAATAAGCAAACACCAATTTATTTTAACTGAGATCATCAGTCTATCAAATAGGTAAATGTTTATTGTACCCCTAAAATGGAGGATATATAAATAGTTGTGATTTATGCATGCATTTCCTGGTTAGGACTTCCTTGATGCACAGTACAGTGTCTAGAACATTCATAAATGATTACAGTTTTTGGTAGAGCTAGACACCCAACCATAATAATTCACTAATCACAGTTTTTATCTGTATGGACATTGTCCTAAGTTTGTAAAGGTGTATGTTGAAGGAGATGTGGAAAACTTGGGACATTAATTCACTACTGGTGGAACTTTCAACTCATCCAACCATTTTTTAGAGCAATCTGGAATTATTCTCAAAAAATTATTAAACTGCCTAGACCAGCGGTGGGTATATTGAGGCCTTGAAGCCTGCGACCTTCTACATCCTTGGGTGTCACTTTTTGCCTAACTCCAAGTTTTACAGAAAAAATCCTTTTATTAAGGGGATTTGTTCTGTGAAGTTTGGATTCAGTATTTCCTATACCCTTTGACCCAGCAATACCACTAATAGGTCTTTTTCCCAAGATGATTAGGTAAAAAGGAAAATAACCTTTAAAATATTCATAGCAGTTCTCTTTGTGGGGGGCGAACAACTGGATATTGTGGGATGCCTGTCAATTGGGGGATGTTTGAATAAGTTGTGGTATATGATTGTGATAGAACACCACTATGTTATAAGAAATGATGAGCTCAATGATCTAAGAAAAAACATGGATAAATTTACATGAAATACTAGAGCAAAATGAGTAGATCAAGAAAACATTGCATAAAGTAACAATATTGTTTTAAGATCAACTAAGAGTGGCTAACTCATTTGGACTATTATAAATACCCAAATTAAATACAAAGTACATATGAAGGAAGATATTATCTGCATCCAGAAGGCAGAAAAAACTGAAGAATAGAAATATGTATAAATGGTTCCATGTCTATATATACATATTTGTGTCTAATGGTAGCTATCTCTCCACTGGTGGGTAGGGAAGAAAAAAAGGGGAAAAAAGAAAGTTAAATGATAACTTTATTATAAACTTAAAAGGAATAGCTTGTTTTATATAATTTGCAGTTTCATGTACAATCATCTTTTTTCTCTTCTATTATGATATGGAAATGCTTATTTTATTTCATAGGTTCAGAATAAAATGAAAAAAAAACTATTTGAAAAGACAATATGGGAGTCACCATATCATGCCTTGCAGTGCAAACTTGATCATATATGGAGACTAGAGTTAGCAATGTTACAGCTAAGAAAGTTTCATTTTCTTAACTGTTCAGTGAGCCCCAATTACCCCAATTTGCCCCCATATCAAACTTGAATTAACAGGATACTATATAATATATAATACTATATAATAACATCAGATCTGATTTAAACAACTACTTCCCAATTTAGGACAAAAAAAATAAATAACATGGAAGGCTGACAAGATAACTAATCTCATCCCTCATGACATGGCATTAGCCTTTCAGCTACAACTTATTCCTGTAGGAGGCTGGTAGAATTCATGAACTCTCCATCTACTGGGAAATCTGACATTCCTCCTGGAAGGTTAGAAATGTGGGTGGAGTCAAGATGGCTGAGTAGAAGCAGGACCTCCCTGCTGCTCCGGCTTCCACCTTCCCCAATCCATGTAAAAACGGGACTCTAAACAAACTTTGGAGCTGCAGAACCCACAAAATGACACAGAAAAGCTAAACTCCTGCTGAGGACAGCCCTGCAGGCCAGCAGGAATCGGCCAGCTCAGTGCTCTAGGAGCCGAGCCCAGCCACCCACTGAGGCTTTAGCCCCAGGGTAGGCCTGACCAGCCTCCAGCCTGAGGGACTCAGATCAGCAGAAGCTTTGGCCATTTCCAGATTTATCAACATATAGATGTGAAGGACAAAGTGAGAGGTCAGTGTAGTCTGGACTTTGGGACCTAGTAAGTGGGAGTGCATGGCTTTTGCCCCTGGGGCAAGAAGCCCCTGAGATGCTGGCACAGGCAGCCAGCTCCACCTGGCAGCTTCAGCTCCTGGCCTGCAGAGTGTAGGGGGAACAAGCACCAGTCTGAGGGATAATCACTCTTGCTTTAACCTGCTTGGATCTGGATTGCAGTCTAGGGTGGAGGTCCTGGGCTGTGTGTCCAGCTGGCCAGAGCATGTATAGACCTCAGAGAGGGCATTCATCTAATACCTCTGGCAGCTGAGAAATACCAAGCCTTTGGGACAGAAGCTCCCCTGTCTGGTGGGAGAGTCCTACTGTGGCATAAAGCCCAGGGGTCAAGTGACTGAGGGGCAACATGACGAGTCAAAGGAAACAAGCAGACAGAAGATTCCAACATTAGACTCCTATTTTGGGGAAACAAAGTAGCAAATCATTGAACAGGAGGAAGACAGTGAAGTCAGAACTCCTGCACCAAAAGCTTCAAAGGAAAATATGAGCTGGTTACAGGCCATAGAGGATCTTAAGAAGCAGATAAGAGAAGTGGAGGAAAAATTGGGAAGAGAAATGAGAATGATGCAAGAACATTAAGAAATGAGAGTCAACAGCTTGATTGAGGAAAATCACACCTTAAAAAATATACTAACTCAAATGGCAAAAGAGGCTCAAAAAGGCAATGAGTAGAAGAATGCCTTAAAAAGCCGAATTTGCCAGGTGGAAAAAGAATCACAAAATCCTGGAAAATAGATCCAGGAGATATAATTTAAAAATTATTAGAATACTTGAAAGCCATGACCAAAATAAGAACCTAGAAAACATCTTCCAGGCAGTTCTCGAAGAAAATTGCCCAGATGTTTTAGAACCAGAGGAGAAAATAGAGGTTGAAAGAATCCACCGATCACCTCCTGAAAAAGATACCAAAAAGAAAACTGCTATGAGTATTATACCCATGTTCCAGAATTCTCAGATAAAGGGGAGAATATTACAAGCAACCAGGAAGAAACAATTTGAATGTTGTGGAAACACAATCAGGATAATACAGGATCAGGCAGCTTCTACCCTGAGGGATTGAAGGGTTTGGGATATATTCCGGATGTCAAAGGAGCTGGGATTAAAACCAAGAGTCACCTACCCAGCAAAATTGAGTATCATATTTCAGGAGAAAATTTGGTCATTCAGTGCAGCAGAGGACTTTCAAGCATTCTTGCTGAAAAAATCCAGAGTTGAATAGAAAATTTGACATTCAGATACAAGAAGCAAGAAAAACATGAGAAGGTAAACAGGGAAAAGAAATCATAAAGAACTTATCAAAGTTGAATTACTAACATTCCTACGTGGAAAAACAACAATTGTAACTTATGAAACTTTTCTCAGTAGTTGAAGGGAATACATATATATACTATATATATATATATGTACATATATATAGTATATATATGAGGGTGTATGGGCATATGAATACTTATGTGAATGTGTTTACAGGTATACATAGATAGAGGGCACAGGACCAATTTAACAGGAAGGGATGATACTTAAAAAGTGAAATTAAGAGTTGAGAGAGGATTATAATGAGATTAGATGGGGAGAGAAAGAATGGGGTAAACTATCTCATATAGAAGAGGCAAGAGAAAATGGTTACAATGGAGGGGAAGAATAGGAAGGCAAAAGGGAATGGGCCAACCTTATTCCCATTGAATTTGGTTTGAGGAAGGAATGAAATATACACTAAATAGGGTATCTCACCCGCCAGGGGAGTAGGGGGGAAGGGGATGAGAGGGAGGATGATAGAAGGGAGGGCAGGCAGGGGAGGAGGCAAGTTGGAAGCACCCACTTTTGAAAAGGGACAGGATCAAAGTAGAGAATAGAACAAGTGGGAGGTGGGGTAGGAGGGAGAGAAATATAGTCAGTCTTTTACAATATATCTACCTTGTTATTGTTTTGCATTAGCCACACATGTACAACCTATACTGAACTGCTTATCTTCCCAGTAAGGGTGGGTGACAAAGGAGGACGGGAATGAATCTGGTATTCAAAGTTTTAAAATAAAGTACTCAAGTATATACATACATACATACACACACACACACACACACACATATATATGTACTATTATTAATACTATTTTGCATGTAATTGGGAAATAAGCTATACAGGCACTGAGGCATAGAGATCCACTGGAAAAGTCAATAGAGTTATGGGAGAAAATATGGGAGAGAGTAGATTGGAGGAGGAGATATCCTCTGGGACTGCTAATTTGGGGTGGTGGGTAGAGGAAAAATGGGGAGAAAATTTGTAAGTTAAAATCTGAAGGAAATAAATGATGTAAATCAGAAGTTAATAAAGCATTTGGAAAAAAAGATTAGAAATATGAATGTTGAGCATTGCTACTCTACTCCCAGAAAAGAAAAATAGAAGACAAAAGAAGGTAGTCAGAAAATGGAAGTCCAGGAGCTCCTCTTTCAGGATCCACTTATTAAGCACAAGCTACTGGCCATTTGCCCTCCTTGAAAGTCATATTTTCTCCTCCTGGGTAAAGGTTCAAGAAGGGAAAACCTTTTTCTTGTCCTTTGATGTACTCCAGTCTGAAAGTTAAAAGGGGGTGAATGGGTTTTATGCACACAACTGTTTCACTCTCTCTCTTTCTCATTTATTACAAAGCTGCAAAGTTTGACTATAAGATCTATATATGGACAGGAATATTCTTTTTTAATTTTTCCCTAATTACATGTAAAAACAAATTTAAACATTATTTTCAGAATTTTAAGGTCCATATGCTCTCACTTCCTCCCTCCACATCCTTAACATTGATAGGTCAAGCAATTTAATAGAGGCTATACACATGTAGTCATGCAAAACATATTTCCATATATTAAACAAACTGACAAAAAGAAAAAAAAAACTGAAGAAAAATAAAGCTTTTTTAAAGTATACTTCAATCTGTACTCAGCCACTCAGATAGAATTTCTCCTCATTAATCCTTCAGAATTGTCTTCAGAGTTGTATTGTATTGCTGAGAATAGTTGTCATTCACTGCTGATCATCTTACAATGTTACTGTTGCTTTGTACACAGTACATGTCACTTGGCATTTACTTCTGTAAGTCTTTTCGTGTTTTTCTCAGAGCATCCTATACATTATGTCTTATATCACAATAATATTCCATCACAGTCAGATACTTCAGTTTGTTCAGCCATGCCCTGATCAATGGAAAGCCTCTCAATTCCTAATTCTTTGCCACCAGAGAATTGAGCTATAAATATTCTTTTTATATATAAGTCCTTTTCCTTTTTCATCACTTTTGTAATACAGACCTAGTAGTCAACTGATCATTCAGAGAGTATACATGGTTTCATAGCCTTTTTCTAAATAGTTCCAAATTACTGTATAGAATAGATGAATCAGGTCACCATTCTACCAACAGTGCATTAATGTCTCGTTTTTCCCACGTTGCCTCCAATATTTTTCATTTTCTTTATCTGTCCTATTACTTAATCTAAGAAGTGTGAAGTACTATTTCAGAATTGTTTTAATTTGCATTTCTTCCATCAATAGTGATTTAGAGCATTTTATTCCCCCATATGGCTATAGTTTTGATTACTTCATCTAAAAGCTATTCATATCTTAATCATTTATCAATTGAGGAAAGTCTCATTTATATAAATTTGACTCAATTTACAATATTTTTGGGAAAGGGTCCTTTATCAGAGAAAGTGGCTTAATTTTTTCCCCATAGTTATGATTTCTAACTGTATTTCACTCCATTGTATTTCCCTATGCTTTTTATTCTCTCTCTTTTTTGCTGTGTCTCCTCAAAAGTGTTTGACTTCTGAATTCCACCTCTCCCAATATGCCCTCACTTCTATTACCCCCTCCCTTTCACTTATTCCCTTCTCTTCTTACTTTTATATAAAGTAGGATTGATTTCTATACCCGATCAAATGTGCATGTTATTCCCTGTGTCTCAATTCTGATAAGAGTAAGGTCCACTCATCCCACACCACCTCCCCATCATCCCCTTCACTGTAAAAGCTTTTTTTTTCTTGTCACTTTTATGTGAGATAATTAACCTATCCTACCTCTCCCTTTCCCTTTCTCCCAGTACATTCCTTTCTTATCCCTTAATTACATATTCTTAGATATCATCCCTTCATATTCAACTCACACCTGTGCCTGCTGTACATATATACTCCTAACTTCGCTAACAATGAGAGAGTTCTTATGATATAAGAGTATAATTTTCTCACAAAGGAATGTAAACAGTTTAAGCTGGTTAAGTCCCTTATGATTTCCCTTTCCTGTTTACCTTTTTATGATTCTCTTGAGTCTTGTATTTGAAAGGCAAATTTTCTATTCAGCTATGGTCTTTTCATTAAGAATGCTTGAATGTCCTCTATCTCATTGAATATTCTTTTTCCCTAAAAGATTATATTCAGTTTTTCTGTATAGGAAATTTTTGGTTGTAATTCCACCTCCTTTACCCTATGGAATATCTTACCCCATGCCCTCTGACCTTTAAGTATAGAAGCTGCTAAATCTTGTTATTCTGACTGTGGTTCAATGGTACTTGAATTGTTTCAAGTTTCTGATTGTTTCTGGGGCAAGAAGCAGCTGAGGCTCCACTGCCTCGTGAATGCTTCAGAGCTTTTGCTTTGCAGATTATAGGGGGACCAGTCGACTAGTCGGAGGGGTAATAGCTCTTGCTTTAACCTACTTGGATCTGGATTGCTGTCTAGAGTGGAGGTTCTGGGGTGGGTGACCAGTCTGCCAGAGAATGTGGAGGCTTTAGAGAGGTCACCCAATTAATACATCCAGGAGCTGCAAAAATCCCAGCATTTGGGATAAAGCTCCCATTTCTGGTAGCAGAGTTCTACTGTGGCAGAAGACTCAAAAGGCAAGTATTTGAGTGGCAACATGAACAAGCAAAGGAAACAAAGCAAACAGAGCAATTCAACTTTACACTCCTATTTTGGGGACAAAGAACCAAAGTATGGAACAGGAGGAAGACAGCAATGTCAGAATCCCTGCACAAAAAGCTTCCAAGAAAAATATAAGCTGTTTACAGGCCATAGAGGAGGTTACAAAGGATTAGGAAAATCAAATAAGAGAAGAGGAGGAAAAATTGGGAAGAGAAATGAGAATGATGCAAGAAAATTATGAAATGAGAGTCAACAAACTGATTGAAGAAAATAATGCCTTAAAAATAGAATAACTCTGATAGCAAAAGAGGCTCAAAAAGGTAATGAGGAGAAGAATGCCTTAAAAAATTGAATTTGCCAGATGGTAAAAGAATCTCAAAAGCTCACTGAAGAGAATCATTCCATCAGAGTTAGACTGTAGCAAATGGAAGCCAGTGACTTTATGAGAAATCAAGATACTATTAAATAGATCCAAACAAATGAAACAAAAATAGAAGGCAATGTGAAATATCTCATTGGGAAAACCAGTGACCTTGTTATTGAACTACCTGAAAGCCATGATCCAAAAAAGAACCTAGAAATCACCCTTCAAGAAATTATCAAGGAAAATTGCCCTGATGTTTTAGAAACAGAGGGTAAAATAGAAGTGGAAAGAATCCACCAATCACCTCCTGAAAAAAAAACCCTAAAAAGAAAACTACTAGGAATATTATAGCCAGTTTCTGGAGCTCCCAGATGAAGGATAAATTATTGCAAACAGCCAGGAAGAAACAATATCAATATTGTGGAGACACAATCAATATAACTCAGGACTTGGCAGCTTCTAGACTGAGGGATCAAAGGTTTTGGAATATGATATTCCAGAGGTCAAAGGACCTGGGATTAAAGCCAAGGATCACCTTACCAGCAAATTCAAGTATCATGTTTCAGGGGAAAATATGGCCATTCAGTGGAATGGAGGACTTTCAAACATTCTTGATGAAAAAAACAGAGTCGAATAGAAAATTTGACATTCATATACAAGAAGCAAGAGAACCATAGGAAAGGACTAGGGAAAAGAAATCATAAGAAACTTATCAATCTTGAACTACTTATATTCCTACATGGAAAAATTATAAATTATGAAACTTTTCTAAGTATGAGAATATTTGAAGGGAATAGAAGTGTAATACACACACAAACATATGTGTGTGTGTGCATACATATATATGTTTATATAGGAGGGTATATGGGTATATGAATGCATATGTGAGTGTGTGTGTATATGTGTGTGTGTCTACAGGTATATATAGACAGAGGACACAGGGCCATTTGAAAAGGAAGGGATGATATTTAAAAGGTGAAATTAAGAGGTGAGAGAGGAATATAATGAGAGGAGATGGGGAGAGACAGAATGGAGTAAATTATCTCATATAGAAGGGGCAAGGGAAATTGTTACAATGGAGGGGAAGAACAGGAAGGAAAATTGGAGTGAGTCAACCTTATTCTCATAGTATTTGGCTTAGGGATGGAATGACATACATACTAAATAGGGTATCTCACCCTACAGGAGAGTAGAGGAGAAGGGGAAGAAAGGGGGGGCGGAGTAATGCAAGGGAGAGAAGGCTGGGGAGGAGAGAAGTTGGAAAGCACTGACTCTTGAAAAGGGACAGGATCAAAGCAGAGAACAGAACAAGTGGGGGATGGGATAGGAGGGAGGGAAATATAATCAGTCTTTCACAATATATCCACTATGGAAATGTTTTGCATAGCTACACACATACAACCTTTATTGAATTGCTTATCTTCCCAGTGAGGGTGGGTGATGATGGGGGAAGGGAAAGAATCCAGAATCAAAAGTTTTAAAATCAAATGTTTATATATACCCATATTATTATTATTTTACATGTAATTGGGAAATTACATATAAAGGCACTGGGGCCTAGAGATCCACCGTCCCCTACTGGAAAATAAAAGGCTGTATGAGAGAAGATATGGGAGAGAGCAGATTGGGGGAGGGTATATTCAGTAGGGTTGCTGTTTTGGGGTGGTGGGTAGGGAAAAATGGGGAGAAAATTTGTAACTCCAAATCTTGTGGAAATGAATGATGTAAAGTGAAAAATAAAAAAGAAAGGAAAATTAAAAAAAAAAGAAAAGGAAAATAAAAGATTTCTCCAAATTGCAGAGGCTTTGATACCTTCCAGAATACATGTATGAAGAAATGTCTAAAATAGTTTCTATGTTTTGGTATAATTCCTACATAAATCTTTTATTTATTTATTTATTTATTTATTTATTTATTTATTTATTTATTTAGCAATCAGGATTAAGTAACTTGCTCAAGTTTACACAGCCAGTTATTTCTGGGTGTGGTGCTAAGTATCTGAGCCCGGGATTCGATCCCCAGGTCATCCCAACATTGGAGCCTGTGCTCTTACTCGCTGTGGTACCTGGCCACGCCTATTATTTTCTTTAATGAAGACAAAGTTCAAATCAATATTAACAAAATTGATATAGACATTTAATATGATACGTATCAGTAGTTTTTAAATGCTTTATTGACAGAATCTCTTTAAACTCTTTAAATTATTGAAAATCTCCAAAGTTTTGTCCATATGGCATATAATCTATCAGAATTTGTAGTATCAAAAATTTCAAAACGTCATCATCATCATCATCAAAATAGTTTTGATTTGGCAGGATCCCTTAAAGAGTAAGGATCCCTAGACTATATGTTGAGATATTCTGGTGTTTAGAAACAAGGTCATATTTGATTAGGGGTGGGGGGAAGCTCTTAATGGACAATATCTGCCTATGAAAAAGATTAGATATATTAAAATTTTTGCTACACTTAAACATAAAATATGCAAATGTGGGTTTAAATAATCATTATTTGAATTTTTTATCATTTTTATATTTTGGAACATCATTCACATTGTTAAATAATAAAATGCGTGATGAACAAATTACAATTTTAAAAATAATTTGAAAATTGTGATGTAAGTATCTGAAATTATCTAAATTTAAACTAGATTTTCATTGTTTTAATTTTCATTGCCATGATTGTATTGAAAGTGAAATATACTTTATTGAATATTTACAAATCATATAGATATATTTTATATAAATATATGTATATATAATATATAATATGCTCCTGAACACACACAAATATGTGTGTATCACCAATCCAAAGAAATTCATCTGTAGTACTTCAAATTAGTAAAATCAATGACAAAAACAACAGAAATACTGAAACATGAACCAAAAAGCTCAAATACAGAATATGTGATTCACTCCATTTGCCTTTGTTATTTACACATACTGGCACTGATGGAGAGGAAATATCACTTTATTTCCTTTGTAAAATTGCTTTAACTTTGTACAGAAATCTTGAACTTGAATTCATTAAAACATCTTGAAAGACATGGGGAGAGTGCATTGGCAAGATGATATTGTCTCCAAGGAAAATTATTTATTACAAACAAAAACAAACTTTAAAAAAATAAGCTATGTCTATGATATCAAAATAAATTGTAACGTGTATCAGTGCACACAGAATTTCATATTGCAAAAAGCTTAAATGATGGAAATAAATTGGTGTTACCCCACAGCTACCAATTTAATTAAAACAATGTTAGGCAATTCATATGGTAACAAAGCCATAGACCACAAAGGGGGCTCAGAAAATGTTTAGTCCACTATTATTTTCTTACTAGAAAACAGAGACCCAATCAGATTAATTAGCTTACTGAAGATCATCTAGGTAATAATTATCAGAGGTAGGATTTGAGAGCATCCTCTGACATGAATATCAGAGATTTTTCTACTTTGCCAAGGACTGTAGGGACAAGGTAGTACATTAGGCTACAGACAAATGCAATTGCCACACAAACACTCAAATAAGAAAATAAAAAAAAATTTACCAAAAGGAAAAAAAATAATGAAAACAATAACAACAAATGGAATCAGCTATAAATCCCTCTCTCTGTTCTAGGAATATACACAAAAATGTATTTTTGAAATCTTGCAAAGGATTTTTCATGGAGCAAAGCCAAGCAAGAATAGAACATGAAATACAAAGCAGCTCAATATCATAGCAAAAGAAAAGGATAGACTAATGATCAACATTGAGAAGGACAATCCAAGGGTCTTATCTCCATCTGAAGTAGAATAAAGGCTCAGAGCAACATCTAGAAAACCCATTTTGACTCAGAAAATAGGCAGCCTTTACATAGCTTACAATTCAGGTTGAAATACATCAGGAATCCAGGCCAGGCGATTTCCTCAGAAGTTGAATGTTAATATTGGTCAGTAAGTTCTACCTACTTTCTCCTGTATAGGTGAATAATGGCAGTGTATGACCTAAACACAAACCCCTAATGCAGAAACAGTAGCTAATCATATGAGTAAACAGAAAAGAAAAAAAATTCTTTTGGACTAAGAAAAACTCAAAGGTTAAACACAGAAGAAGAAAGTAAATCCACATGTCCAAGTGGAGAATCAGAGAAAAGTATTTCTTCTAAAGAATTACTAAAATAGTACCTTAAAGAAATGAAACAATAGATATAAAATGGATCAATTAGGGAAGAAACATTTGCAAAGATCAACACCTTTGAAGAGGTGGTGGTAAATCTTATTCTTTGACTATACCATTATTCCTCCCTTGTGAAGAACTCCGAATGGTTATATATGTAGATACTATTATGTGAAGGGGTATCTGATGACCTATACAAACAATTATGTAGAAAAAAAATCTCATTTTATATTTCAAATAGGTAAGGAAATGTGTATACAAAAATGTTGATTTTATGCTCTCCACATCCAGAGGAAAGAACTATGGGGTCTGAATGCAAATCAAAGAATACTTTTTTAAAAACATTTTTCTGTATTTTTTTAAAAATTTTTTTAAAGCAATCAGGGTTAAGTAACTTGCTCAAGGTTACACAGCCAGTTATTTCTGGGTGTGGTGCTGAGTATCTGAGCCTGGATTTGATCCAGGTTATCCCGACACTGGAGCTGGTGCTCTTACTCGCTGAGCCACCTGGCCGCCCTTAAGTAATTGGGGTTAAGTAACTTGCTCAAGGTTACACGGCCAGGTGTTTCTGGGTGGGTGCTAAGTGTCTGAGCCCGGGATTTGATCTCCAGGTCTTCTCAACACTGGAGGCGGTGCTCTTACTCGCTGTGCTACCTGGCCACCCCAGTATTTTTCTTTCTAATGTTATTTTTCCCTTTTGTTGTAATTCTTCTTTCACAACATGGCTGATGTGGAAGTATGTTTAATATGATTGTACTTATACAACTATTTTCAGAAAGTTTGCTATCTTATGGATGGTAGACAGAGGGAGGGAGGGAGAAATATTTGAAACTCAAAGTCTTACATAAATGAATGTTGAAAACTATTACATGTAATTGGAAAAAATACTATTACATGCAAAGAAGTTTATTCTGTGACTTACTCCACATATTATTGAAATTGATGTTAATAAATTAATTAGTAAATATTTATTAAGTACAGGTTATATAATAGGCACTGTTCTAAGTGATGAGGATAAAAAAAAAATCAGGGCAAAAAATAACCCTTGCTTTCCAGAATCTTGTAGTCTAATAGTAGAGAAAACATAAACAACTAAATACAAATGAGATATATGCAGGCTAAACAGGAAAAAATAACAACAGAATGAAGGCAATAGAATTTGCGGTGTGGGTAAGGGATAGGAAAGCTTTCCTATAGAACATAGGGCTTTAGCTGGGACATTAAGGAAGGCATGGAAGAAAAAAGGTAGAGATTAGGAAAAAAATATTTCTGAACATGGGAGACAGACAATGAAAATACTTGGAGTTCAGATATGGCATGTCTTTTATAAAGAACAGCAAGAAAAGAACTGTTATTGAATCACAGAATACATGGGGCAATCCAAAGCCTATGGGAATGGATAAGGTGAAAGAAAAATGTGGGTGTTTCGGCAATGAGTTTAGGATGGTTTATAATCACCAAATAGAGAGTTTTATATATGATCCTTTATTTGAGAGGTAGTCACTGGACTTTGCTGAAGTGAAGTTGGGGGAGGGAATGATATCAAACACCTGAGATTTAAGATTACTTTTGTAGCTGAAAAAAAGATGGAGAAGAGAGGACAGAGCCAAGATGGCAGAGTAAAAGCAGGAAATTGCTTAAGTTCCTGCTCCAACCACCTCCAAGACCTGTAAAATATGACTCTAAATTTTTTTTAGATATACAGAACCTACAAAGTGCCAGAGAGAAACAAATCTCCCACTGAAAGCAGACTGGTAGACCAGTAGGATGGGTCTATCACACCAAGCTGAAAACCAAGCACAGTTGTATGTGAGTCTCAGACCCAGGGTGGCCTAACCAGCAGCACAGATCAGCCAGAGCAGAATTCAGGAGAGTGAATCACTGGCATCTGTGGTGGTTTCCAGACTTCTCAACTCATAAACACCAAAGAGAAAATAAAATGTCAGTAGGGAACTCTTTTGGAAGAGGGGAGAGAAGAGGTTGGTCAGGCCTCTGCCCCCAGGGAGAGAGGTGGGAGAGGCACAGAGGCTACAGCAGTGTGGCTGCCCCTGGAGCTCCTGGCCTTCATATTGTAGGGGTTCCAAGTGATCATTCAGAGCATAATTGCTCTTGCTTTCACCTGCATGGACCTAGTTTGCAGTCTTGGGTGGTGGTACTGGGGTGAGGAATGTCAGTGTACCGGAAATTGTTGTGGCTGTAGAGAGTGCACCCTCCTCAGACCTCTGCCAACATCCCTGGCACCATTTGTGAAAATCCCAGGTATTTGGGACAGAGCTCTCTGCATTCTAGGAGTAGAGTTCTACTGTGGCAAAGAGCTCAAAAGTCAAGTAATTGGCTGGCAAGATGACCAAACAGAGGAAGCATAATCAGACTATAGAATCATTTTCTGGGGACAAAAAGGATCAAAACATAGAACCAGAAGAAGAAAACAAAGCCCAAACTCCTACATCAAAAACTTCTGAGAAATATATAAACTGGTTACAGGACATGGAGGAAATCAAGAGGGTTTTTTTTAAATCTAGTAAGAGAAGGGGAGGAAAAATTGGGAAGAGAAATGATTATGATGCAAGAAAATCATGAAAAGTGAGTCAATATCCTGACTGAAGAAAATAACACTTTAAAAATAGACTAACTCAAATGGCAAAGGAGGTCCAAAAAGGCAATGATAAGAAGAAGACTGCAAAAGGTCAATTTGATAGATAGAAAAGAAATTTCAAAAACTCACCAAAGAGAACAATTCCTTCAAAATTAGATTGGAGCAAATGGCAGCTAATGATGTCCTGAGAAATCAAGATGCTATAAAACAAATGCAAATGAATGAAAAAAAAGGCAATGTGAAATATCTCACCAGAAAAACTGCTGAACTTGAAAAAATAGGTCCAAGAGAGACAATGTAAAAATTGGAATACCTGAAAGCCATGATAATAAAGAGCCTAGAAATCATCCTTGAAGAATGGATACCCTTGGGGAAAATTGCCCTGATATTCTAGAACCAGAGGACAAAATAGAAATTGAAAGAATTTACCAATTGCCTCTTGAAAAAAGTTCCCAAAAAGAAAACTCCTAGGAATATCATAGCCATATTACAGAGTTTCCAGGTCAAGGAGAAAATATTATAAGCAGTCAGGAAGAAACAATTTGAGTATTGTGGAAACACGATCAGGATAATACAAGATCTTGCAGCTTCTATATTAAGGGATCAAAGGGTTGGAATGTGATATTGCAGAGCTCAAAGGAGTGAGGAGTAAACCCAAGAATGACCTACCCAACAAAACTGAGTGTAATCCTTCAGGGGAAAATATGGTCATTCAATGAAATAGAGTATTTTCAAGTATTCTTGATGAAAAAAACAAAACTGAATAGAAAATTTGACTTTCAAATACAAGAAGCAAGAGAATCATGAAAAGGTAAATAGGAAAAGGAAATCATAAGGGCCTTATTAAAATTGAATCATTTACATTCCTTCACAGAAAAAAATAATTGTAACTTATGAGACTTTTCTCAGTATGAGAATAGTTGAAGGGAATATTTATGTAAATATATGTATACATACATATATATGCATGTATAGAAGGGTGTATGTATGTATTAATACATATGTGAGTTTGTGTATATGTGTGTGAATGTGTAGGTAGAGGGTACAGTATCAGTTGAATATGAAGAGATGATATCTAAAAAATGAAATTAAAAGGTGAGAGAGGAAGATATTGGGAGAAAGAAAAAAGGGAGAGATAGAATAGGGTACATTATCTCATATAAAAATGGGAAGATAAAAATTGTAGCAATGGAGGATTAGAGTAGGAAGGTGAAAGGGAGTGGTTCAACTTTACTCTCATTAGATTTTGCTTAAGGAGCGAACAACATTTACACTCATATGGGTATCTTACCCCACAGGAACATAGAGGGGGAATGGAATAAAGGAGGGGATGTGTAGCAGCAAGCACCCCAAGCATTCTCAGGGTGGCTGCCCATACACGTTCTTGGATCTGCTTTGTTAAAGGAAAGCAATTCAAAATGGGTTAACAAGCTTACTTTAATCAGTTAGACATATATCCTTTACCTTGTTCAGGGGAAAAGGTCAGCACCCCGAACTTCAAAGTACACAGACAGAATTATCAAGACAGAAACAGATCTAGTAGACAGATTTCAAACTGTCCAAACATTACATCCATACGAAATCAACATCTGGCTTTCAACATCTGGGTTTTTCAAAGCCGGGGGGGGGGGGGTCCTCTGGACAACGGCTTCCCAGAATCCACATCAAATCACAGAACACTTCTCAAAGTGAGCCCCCAAAACAAAGCTACACATCAGGGCTTATATAGCCTTCTCCTGGCTCAGAGAATGTAACAACCTTATTGGCTCACTGGCCAATCAAGAAGTATCTACTGAAAAACAAGCCTCCCACCCCAGGCTTCAGGTGCACTTTAGCCTAGGGGCAGGGAAGATCTTCCAAATCTGCATTCCCATTACAGGATGATAGAAGGGAGGGCAAATTGGGGAGAGGGTAGTTAGAAGCAAATACTTTTGAAAATGGATAAGGTCAAAATAGAAAACAGAATAAGTGGGGTGTGTGATAGGATGGAGGGAAATATAATTAGTCTTTCACAGTATAAATACTATGGAAACATTTTGGGCAACAACACATGTACAACCTATATTCAATTTCTTGTCTTCCCAGTGGTGGTGGGTGAGGAGGGAAGAAGGGAAAGAAATCAAAATTTTAAAAACTAATGTCAAAAAAATTGTTTTTGCATGTAACTGGGAAATAAGATATACTGTGGTATAGTAATCCCTACTAGAAAGTTAGGGTGGGGATGGGGGAGGATATAAGAGGGAGGCAATTGGGGGTAGGTGCATTTAGTAAGCTCACTATCTTGGGATAGGTGTAAGGGAAAGATGGGGAGAAAATTTGTAACTCAAAATTTTGTGGAAATGAATGTTGCAAACTAAAACTAAATAAATACATAATATGGAGCAGAGTGTAAAGAGAATTGTGGCAGGGAAACCAACCATAGGCTGTTGTAGTAGTCTAGGTCCAAGATGATGAGGGACTGCCCTGGGGTATTGGAAGTGTCAGGAGAAATAGGGGGCATATGGAAGATATTTTTATGAGAGTAAATTTGACAGAACTTCATAACATACTCTATATAGGAAAGTATGGAAGGGTGAAGAGTTAAACATGATACTCTCAATACTTGGCCTGAGTTATTGGTAGGATGACATTTCCAATAAAGAAATTAGGAAGATGGGAGGCTTGAGTGGAAAGATAATGAGTGTAGTTTTAGATATTTTGAGTTTAAGATGTCTGCATGATGTCTGGTTTGAGATGTCTAGTGCGCAGTTGGAGATCAGAGACTGGAAGTCAACAGAGGGATTAAGGTTATATAAATAGATTTGAGAATCATCAACACAGAAATGTTGAATCCAGAGGAGCTGAAGAGATCACCTACTGAAATAGTATAGGTACAAAAAAGGGCTCATGATAGAGCTCATAGCAGATGTGACCTGGATGAAAATTCAAGAAAGGAAACTATAAAGGATCACTTAGACAGGTAGGGGAAGAATCAGGAATGAATAGTGTCATAAAAACAAGGGAGGAGAAAATAACAAAGAACAGAGGATAATGGACTGTGTCAAAGGATGCATCAAGAATGATGACAATTGGAAAAAAAAACATTAAAATTGCCAATTAAATTTTTACTTTGAAAATTTAAAGCATAATTCATTTTTTGAGTGATGAAATCACAAGCCAAACTATAGAGAAATAAAAGTGTGAGTGGAAAAATATAATTGAAGGCTCTTAATATAGGGGATCTCCTCAAGGGAACTCAGACACAAGAAAAGGAAGAGAGAAATGTAATGATAGATAACTAAAAAGTATGAATCAAATGAGGTTTGGCGAATGTGGGAGAGACATGAACATCCTTGTAGGCACTAGAAAAAAATGTAGTAGATAAAGACTAAAAATAAGTAAGAGAGCAGAGATGACAGAGGGGACAATCTGCTCAAAGAAGATGCCTGGAATGGAAGCACTTGTACAAATAAAGGGATTTACATTAGCAAAGAAAAAGGTCACCTCATTATGAGAGATGGAGTTTAAGGGAGCAATAGTTGCAGAAGGTATCATTGAGAGGTGAGTTGAGGAGAAGAGAAGATGAAATTTTCAGTAAAGGACTTCAATTTTCCCAGAGAAATATTAAGTTTCTCACCTGAGAGGGTAAGGAGAAGGGATGTTTGAGGAGAGGTTTGGAAGAGCCACCATGTTGAGTACAAAGCATGAGTCAATTAGGAAAGTGTAGAATAATTGTCTTGCAGTTAATGCCTAGTTGAGATTATATAATATAAATCTGTAGTTAATTTACTCAGTGCACTTTTGTGATTTTCTCAAGATTTATTTAGCATCTTACAAAGGCAGTAGATAATGGGAATAAGTCAGGACTGAGACGTGGAAGGATGATATAGGTTATAGGCTAAGAAATCAAGGAAGTAAAAAAAAAGAGTACAGTATAGATTTGAACTAATTCATTAAGGGGTTGGGATGGAAAATGGAGGACAATGTAACGCGGGCTAAAGTCATGACCTGAGAAAGAACCAAGGATTCAAGTGATAAGAGATTAAATTGAACATAAAGAACAGGGTTTAGTGTTGCAAGATAGGAAACATGGAATAACAACAGATTGTGACCAGATTATGGAATTTCAGAATTATTAAATATGGAAGTAGACCATTTATAGGTTATCATAATCATTAAGAATTTGTTTTGGGAATTGAGCAAATTGGTAGGGAAGATTTAATATTTTATGAACCTATTAATGGCAATTTCACCTAAAGAGAAACTCAATAAATTTTAGAGTTAAATGAATATTATATAATGTGAAAGAACTGTGTTGAACTCTTCAATAACAAAGCTTAGTTGTTGTTAGGAAAAAAACACATGCCTATGATCACCAGTTTAACATATGGTCTATCTATATCAGATTGCATGCTGTCTTGGGGAGGGGGTAGTGGAGGGAAGAAAGGAGGGAGAGAGAATAAGTTGTAACTCAAAATTTTACAAAAAAAAGAATGCTGAAATCTACTTTTGCATATAAGTAGAAAAATGCTATTAAAGAAAAATTCAAATGTGGTCTATCAAATAATTTGGACACATTTCATTTTTTCATGGACAATACTTGTATTGAAAAAAGGAAAATGGAGCAAAAAACAGTTTTTTTTCAAGTTGCTACAAGAGTAGTCAACTTTATCAAAGACAGTCTATTAAAAATAAGTTTTTTTTGTTGCATTTTTAGGGTTAAATGGGGACAAAGTGTAAGCACTTGCATACTACTATCTATGGGTATCAAAATATGCTAACTTTCTCATGCCAGAGTATGAGGAAGAATTTCTGACAAATGAATAAAATGTTCTTTCCATTATTGATATTAATAAAATGAAGAAAATTCATTTGAAATGTTTTCCTAATGAAACTTAAACTTCGGTAGATATTTTTGAGAAAAAAAAAACAATCCTTTAAACAAAGCAATGAAAACTCCTAAATTGAAACTTTGATCCAAGATTTTAAAGTAGTATTTCTGTTAACAATATTCTTAATAACATTATAAAGATGTGCTATGATTTTAATAATTTATTTGAGTGAATATGTCAGGAAGACTATATAGATTACTTTATGAAAAGTATATGTGGTAGCAACTTTTGTTAAAATGGAGACAGAAAACTGGGTGGGTGTTGTGGCACGTTCCCATAATACTAACACAGTGTAATCTGGATGTAGTGGATCTTTTCAGCTCAGGATGTATGAAAGCTGATCTAGTGTCATTATATTGGTATTAACACAAATGACACTAAATTTGGTATTTAGATGTTGAGGTACTCTGAGCACAGGTTGTCTAAGGAGGTACACGTTGGCCCAGTTTGCAGATGGAGCAGGACAAAATTCTCATTCAAAATGAGGATCTAATTGTTGATGAACTTTTGCACTTTCAGTCTTAGTAAGATGGAAGAGATACAGTAGAAATGATGGTAATGATGGTGATGGTGCTGGCATAGATATAGATACTTCGACTTTAACAAGAGTATGGATTGTCTTTTACTTGGGGATCACTGGTTGTTTTTTTTTTAATATTAAAGAATTATTTTCCTGAACCACCATACTCTGAGTGATCCTCTCTGCCATAGGAAGAACCATTATCTATAACCCCTCCTTCCAGCCAGTAGAATGATTCATACACAACATGTACTTAAGAAATTCTGTCAAATAAAAAAAAATTCTCTTAGCTAACATCCAACCTTCTTGAAGGAAAAGGCATGAACTTTTGTCATCATGACAAATGAAGTTGATTCCCTTCATATTTCAACAACACTTGATTTAATTCAACTCCATGGTAAGGGAAGACTTTTTTTGAAAAATCAGAACATCAGATGGTCCTAGATTGATGGGCAGGAATTAAATGAGAAAAAGATTAGGGAAGGATATTCTAGGTAACAGAAAAGAATTAAAAAAAAAACTTGGACTCACAAGCAAACATGGTATGTTAATAGGACAGCATATACACACACATATATACATATATGTACATATATAAACATAAATGAATACATACATACAGGCTAACACACTGTGTGTATGTATGTATGTGTGTATGTATGCATATATGTGTTTATATACACATATGTGAGACCTTTCTTCAGTCTTTTTTGAAAAAAAGTTTTTAACAATTCATTTCTTCACATATAACAAAAGCTGCTACAATTTAGTTCCATTATACATTTATCAAATATTTTTCATCATTTAGCTATGTCCCTAAATCTGCAAAAGAATGCTTTGTTATGACAAGTAACTTTGAAAAACTTTAGAATTCTGATCAATTCAATGAACCATGACTCCAGAGGACTGATGATGAACTATAATAATGACTTTTTAAATTATTATTATTTTCTTTTTGCTTTTTCAAGGGGGGGCAAGGTAGGGCAATTGGGCCTAAGTGACTTGCCCAAGGTCATATGGCTAGTTTTTGAGTTAAGTGTCTGAGGTCGAATTTGAACTCAGGTCCTCCTGACTCCAGAGCCCATGCTCTATTCACTGGGCGACATAGCCACCCCTAAAATTAATTTAAAAATTATATATATATATATATATATATATACATATATATATATGCACTTAATAGTATTTTTCCCAAATACATGTAAAGATAGTTTTCACCATTCATTTTTATAAGATTTTGGAGTTCCAAATTTTTCTCACTCCCTTTCCTACGTCCCAAAGACAGCAATCAATCTGATATGGGTTATACACATACAATCACTTTAAAAATATTTATAGGGTGGAGCCAAGATGGTTGCATAGAAGCAGAAAAACTCTATGAGCTACCCTCATAAACTCCTCAAATACCTAAAATATATGACCTAAACAAAGGTTAAAGCAGCAGAACCTACAAAGTGACAGAGAAACAAATCTCCTGTTGAAGGCAGCTCAGCAGGCTGACAGGAAGGGTCTATCACACCAAGCTGAGAGCCGAGGCCAGCCCCATGTGAGCCCATGGTTTTAGTTCCAGGGCGGCCCTGACCAGCAGTGGCTGGAGTAGACCTCAGGAGAGTGGATCACCAGCAGCTGTGGTGGTTTCCAGACATATCGACCCATAAATGCCAAAGACAAATTAAAAGGTCAGTGTAGAACTCTGTTGGATATGGGGGGAACAGAGGAGAGGGTACAGCTCCTGCCCCCAGAATAAGAAGGGGTAGAGGCACTGTGGCTCTGATGTCACCTTCTCATGGCTACTTCAGAGCTCCTGGCCTGCAGATCATGGGTGGCGTGGGGGATCGGGGTGCAAGTGACCATTCAGAGGGTAGTCACTCTTGCTTTAAGCTGTCTGGATCTGGATCTTGGTCTTTGGTGGTGGTCCTGAGGTGTGTGACCAGTAAGCCAGAGTATTTGGGGGCTGTAGAGACAGAACCCTCCTAATACCTCTGGCAGCTGTGAAAACCCCAGCAATTTGGGACAAAGCTCTCCCCTCTGGAAGCAGATTTCTACTGTGGCAAAGAGCTCAAAAGACAAGTAATTGAATGGCAACATGAGCAAGCAAAGGAAACAAAGCACACACAGCAAACCAACTTTAAATTCCTTTTTCAAGGACAAAAATGATCAAAGCATGGGATGGGAAGAAGACAACAAAATCAGAACTCCTGCACCAAAAGCTTCCAAGAAAAAATATGAAATATTTTTAATGAAGTATATATATAAAAAAATCTTTTCCAAAGAAAAAACCATGGCCTGGAGGAGCTCAAGAAGAATTTTGAAAATCAAGTAATAGAAGCGGAGGAAAAATTCGCAAGTGCAATGATGCAAGAAAATGATGAAAAGGGAGTCAACAACATCACTGAAGGAAATAATGCCTTAAAAATAGATGAACTCAAATGGCAAAAGAGGACCAAAAAGCCAATGAGGAGAAGAATACCTTAAAAAGAAAAATTTGCCAGATGGAAAAAAAGAACTTTAAAATATCAGTGAAGAGAATTCTTCAAAATTAGATTGAAACAAATGGAAGATAATGACTTTTTAATCTTTTATTTTTAATTAATTTTTATGTTTATTTTTAGTTGACATTATCCATTTCCACAAGATATAGAGTTACAAATCTTCTCCCTGTCTTTCCCCTACCCACCACCACAAAACAGTGATCCCACTGTATACCACCTTCCCCAATCTGCTGTCTCCTATATTCTCTCCCATTCCCTCACCAAATTTCAAACAGGAAAAGATTGATCTCTATACCCTAGTGCCAATATATATTATTTCCAAGTTTCATGTAAGAAAATTGTATATATATATATATATATATATATATATATATATATATATATATATATATGTGTGTGTGTGTGTGTGTGTGTGTGTGTGTGTGTGTGTGTGTGTGT